>NW_020906602.1:0-344 GCF_003984885.1 Neopelma chrysocephalum | reverse complement strand
GCCCAAACACCCTCTGGTTTTTCTAAAATCCAGCCTAACCCTGCCCTGACACAACTCCAGGCCATTCCCTCAATCTTGTCCCTATTCTCCCCAGAGCAGAGCTCAGGGCCTGCCCCTCCCCAGGACATTGGACCTGCAGTGAGGTCTCCCCTCAGTCTCCTCTTCTCCAGCTGAACACACCAAGTGCCCTCAGTGTCCTCACACGGCTGCCCCCCAAGGCCCTTCCCCATCTTCCTTGCCCTCCTTTGGACACTCTCGAATGGCTCAATCTCTCCCTTCCATTGTGTCCCCCCAAAGTGCCCCAATGGTGCAGGTGAGGCCGCCCCAGGGCAGAGCAGAGCGGG
>NW_020906601.1:0-386 GCF_003984885.1 Neopelma chrysocephalum | reverse complement strand
ATACAGATCTGCTGCTGCTGTTCAGTGCCCAACAACCTGCATGAGACACTTTGCTCAGGTCGGGCTCATGGCAAACACCCTTTGACCCGCTGTGATGGGGGGTTGTCACGGCCACTGCACCAGGGCTGTTGCTGGGGAGTGATGCCATGGACACGTGCACTGAGACCTGTCACCAGAGTTGGCTCCATGGCAACCATCACAGGGTCCTGTGGCTGGGGCTGTTGCATGGAAAGGAACCCGGGGACCCGTGGGGATTGTGGATGGACTTTGTGGGCTGCTTTGGGCTGGGGCAGAGGTAATTTCCTTCCCGGGGGCTTCTCTGGGGCTCTGCTTTGGATCTGTGGATAATTCAGGGATGGTTTTGTTATTGCTGGGCAGCACTTGCA
>NW_020906600.1:0-1092 GCF_003984885.1 Neopelma chrysocephalum | reverse complement strand
CTGGCAGAAATTTCCTCCTCTTTGAGTGCCTGGAGGTCCAAAATTCCCGCTGTTCTAGTGGTGGGTGCAGAGAAGGAAATAAATTTCCACCCCAGGAAAGAATAAAAAGCCCAAGGAGGAGTTTAGTGCATCAAAATACTCTAAATTAATCAGACAAAAAAATTGCCAAAGTAGCATCTTTGTACTGGATCTGGGCTTTTCTTTTTTTTATTTATTTTTTTTGCAGAGTATTTTCCATTCTTTTAAATGCTCTCATTGGTTGTGGTGGAAAACTTCCCTTCTAAAATGTGCAACTCCCAACCCAACAGTGATGGTCAACCTTTTCTGTCTCAGTGCATCCCAGAATCCCAGAATGGTTTGGGTTGGAAAGGACCTTAAAGATCATCCAGTTCCAACCCCCTGCCATGGGCAGGGACACCTTCCACCAGCCCAGGTTGCTCCAACCTGGCCTTGGACTCTTCCAGGGATCCAGGGGCAGCCACAGCTTCTCCGGACAACCTGTGCCAGGGCCTCACCACCTCCACAGGGAAAAATTCCTTCCCAATATCCCACCTAAACCCACTCTCTGTCAGTGTGAAGCCATTCCCCCTTGTCCTGTCACTCTCTTCCTGTATAAAAAGTCCTCCCTCCTTTTTTTAAGCCCCTTTGGGCACTGAAAGGGACTCTAAGGTCTCCCTGAAGACTTCTCTTCTCCAGGCTGAACATTCCCAGCTCTCCCAGCTTGGAGAGATGCTCCAGACCTCATCTTGAAGTCCTTCTTGCAGCAAGTTGCAAAATAAGACCCCGAGGGGTGTGAGATCCTGTAACCAGAGCCCTCCCAGCCAAGGCAAAGAGCTGCCAGTCACCTTCCTGATTTTATTAAAGCAGGGCCAATAAACTATTAATATTCCCTCCTCAGTCTCCTTACCTGGAATTTATGGGGCAAAATGTATTTACTTCCTATTTTTCTGCCAAGTTAATGACACCCTGCAAAAATGAAAATCAGGAGGGGACAGAAGGATTGCACAGGTGGCAGCACAAAGAGTGGGGTGGCAGCATTTGTTGGGGATGAGTTTCAGGCCACATTTATTTCTTCCTGTTAAAATGAGCAGG
>NW_020906599.1:0-1360 GCF_003984885.1 Neopelma chrysocephalum | reverse complement strand
GGAGGGATGGAGTCAGTGCCACCATAACCCAGTCAGAGCAGTTCCCTGGATCCCTGGAAGTGTCCAAGGCCAGGCTGGATAAACTTGGAGCAACCTGGGCTGGTGGAAGTTGTCCCTGCCCATGGCAGGGGTAGCACTGGATGAGCTTCAAGGTCCTTTCCAACCCAAACCATCCTGTGATTTTCTTCCACCACTGATGTGTTTAGATGTTATTTCTCATTAAACTCATATTTAAAGTCTGGAGAACAATACATTTTCCTTGCTCTGAGGACACACCTGCACTCCCTCTTGCCCACAGGCCTCTCTGGGTCACCTCTGCTCTTTGCCCAGGAGCTGCTGTGGGTCCTGAGGTGCCCTCCAGGTGTGTGCCCCTCACACCCCAGGGATATTCTGGGAGGGCTGGAGCCTCCAGAGCATCCATTCCCTGGGTGGTGGCAGTGGCAGGAGAGGCACATGGAGCTCTCCCTGAGGAACCAGGCAAAGAGAGGCTGAGAACATGTCCTAGTTAGAACAACTGGGACCAGTTCATCACTGGATGGGTGTAACCCAAAACTGTGTATTCTAGAGCCTTCCATGCCATTGCCCAGACACTGTTCTCAATAGACCATTTACACCCTCTGCCCAGAGCACCCCTGACTCCTCAGGCTGTAAACTGGGTGTTAAGAGGCCTGAGAGACAGGAGGGTGCTCCTGTCCTCACACCCAGTGTGGAACTCCCTGAGGGACGTACTGGACATTCCTGCCTGAACCTGAGGATGTATAATCTTGGAGTCTTGGGACTTTTTTAACCACTCCTGGGATCCAGAGGAAGACTGAGACCATCACTCTCAACCAGACTGCAATCCCCACTCTTGCCCAGATTGCACCAGCACTCTCACCAACAGGTTTTTTCCCCTCTCCTTTTACTTTGGGCTCAGGGGGCCCAATGAACACCACTCTGTTCATGCCCCAGGGTGCTGGGTTATACATTTGGGTTTTGTGGGTTAAAACCAACTGTTTGTCTGTGTAATCGTATTTATTGTAGTATTTTATTAAATTGTTATTCTGATTTATAATCTCTCCTTTGAGTTGAGTTCATTTCCCCTGCCGGTTCACCTTTAAACCAGCGCAGAACACGAGCACTGAGACGTTGTCAAAGGTTCTGTGGTTGCACCTCGGGGACCCTCCTCTTCACCCAGCCCAGGAGGCACCTCAGTGCTCTCCTCCTGCCCAGGGAACCACTTCACAGGGACAGGGAAACCACAGCCTGGGCGAGGACAAACTGTCAGCTCAGGATTCACACGGGAATGGAGCTGCTCCTGTGGGTTCTGCAACCCCAGCAATTGTGGCTGTCAGAGGGCTGGGGTTTTACCCAGGTGATG
>NW_020906598.1:0-2892 GCF_003984885.1 Neopelma chrysocephalum | reverse complement strand
GGGAATGGCTGGAGCTGTGTCAGGGCAGGCTCAGGTTGGATCTCAGGGAAAGGTTCTTCCCCCAGAGGGTGGTTGGGCACTGCCCAGGCTCCCCAGGGCAGTGGGCACAGCCCCAAGGCTGCCAGAGCTCCAGGAGGGTTTGGCTGATCCTCTGGAGCACAAGGGGGGACTCTTGGGGCTGGGCCTGTGCAGGGCTGAGGGTTGGGCCGGGTGATCCTGGTGGGTCCCTTCCAGCTCAGCATATCCTGGGATCATCCCCCCCAGAGGTCACTGGTGCTGCTCATGGAGGGGGAAATGGGTCCTTCTGCTCAGTCTCCTGATTTCCCTGCTGTTTTAGATCCAATTTATTTGCTGTTTTGACCCCAAATCTCCCTTTGAGGCCTCTCTGCCCCGTGTTTCCCTCTCTCCACACCCTGCCTGAAGAGGTTGTTCCCCACAGGAGCTGCCCAGAACCTGAGAGAGCAGCACAAAGCAGGGGAGGAGCCCAAAGGGGTGGAAGATCCTCCAAGCTGGGATGGGACCAACCCACCCCTTGAAAAATATTCCCTAAAAAACCCCTGTCAGAGCTCTCATCTCTGGCTTTATTTGAGAGGAACCAAGTAAAGCAGCATTTAATGGGTGGTGTTTTAGGGTGGGAATCCTCCACACACAAATCAAGTTTTCCAGGAAGCTGCTTCAGTGATTCAATACAAACTTCTCTCCTCTTTTTCGGGCTAAATTCGTTTGCCAGAATTAATTTGAGGGTCTTTCTTTTGGGAAGGCCTGAACTAAAATCCTGGTGGCCACTCCCAGTTCTCCAAAGCTTAAGTGAAAGTAGGTGTAAGCTGCTTTCCAGGCCAAAATCTGATTCATGTTTGTCCTTCCCACACTTATTTTTAGCGTGATTTTCACTGGACACGGTTCCTCTGTTGGATCCAATCGTCCTCTTCCCTTCCTGTGCCTGTTCCTTCCTTAAAGTGGGAGCTGGAGCTGACCTGAGGTTCTGGGATCTGGAGCTAAGCTGAGGTTCCAGGAGCTGGGCTTGACTTGATGGGGAGAGACAAAAATAATAAAACAACCGGAGAACGTTCCCTGTTTTCTGGGAAATGGGGAAAATGGGTTTGGAAAGAGGAAACAGAGGCGTTTTCTGGGCTGGGTGGGCAGGGGGAAGCCCTGAGTCACCGAGGATCGGGGATGTGAGGACAAGTGGGAGGGAAAATGTGACTCCAAAGGGCCACGATCCAGTCCTGGAGCTCCTCAGGGGGATTTGGGCAGGTCAGCCCGAGTCACATCTCTCAGCTCCTCCACCTCGGGTCAAAAGTGGGGCTTTTTGGGAACTGAGACATTCCAGGGCTTCAGCGTTCCGAATTTTTTTCCTTCTTCTTTTCCTTGCCATCTTCTTTCATTCCACAGGAATATCAGGTTGGAGGTTCCTCAGCCTGAGGAGAAACCGAAGCTCCTGGAGTTTGCCCGGAGCTGAAAAGGTTTGGATGTGATGACAGGAGCTGACACCGGAATGTTTGGGAGTTCTCAGGACCCAGATTCCTGTCAGGAAAGAAATGGCAAATCAATCAGGAACAGGCCGTGGTTTGGATCGGGAAATGGGAATTTTTCCTAAGGAAAAATCCGTAATATTCTCTTATATGAGGAATATTTTGTCTCTGGAGAAGTGGCACCACAACAGTTGTTGTTTAGGATGAGGAGAAACGGCTTCAAATGTTCCAGGGGAGGTTTGGGTTGGATTTTAAGGGAAAATTTCTTTGCCCAAAGGGTTGGAAAAGGTTTTTGGAACAGTCCTGGAGCTCCTCAGGGGGATTTGGGCAGGTCAGTCAGAGTCACATCTCTCAGCTGCTCCACCTCGGATCAAAAATGGATCTGAGGATTTTTGGGAACTGAGACGTTCCAGGGCTTCAGCATTCCGAATTTTTTCCTTCTTTTCCTTGCCATCTTGTTTTATTCCACAGGAATATCAGGTTGGAGGTTCCTCAGCCTGAGGAGAAATTGAAGTTCCTGGAGTTTACCCGGAGCTGAAAAGGTTTGGATGTGATGACAGGAGCTGACACCGGAATGTTTGGGAGTTCTCAGGACCCAGATTCCTGTCAGGAAAGAAATGGCAAATCAATCAGGAACAGGCTGTGGTTTGGATCAGGAAATGGTGACTTTTCCTAGGTAAAAATTCGGAATGTTCTCTTATATGAGGAATATTTTGTCTCTGGAGAAGTGGCACCACAACAGTTGTCGTTCAGGATGAGGAGAAACGGCCTGGAATGTTCCAGGGGAGGTTTGGGTTGGATTTTAAGGGAAAATTTCTTTGCCCAAAGGGTTGGAAAAGGCTTTTGGAACAGTCTGGAGCCCCATCCCTGGAGGGATTTAAATCCCTGAGGATGTGGCACTTGGGGATGTTGTTTGGGAACAGCTGGACCTGTTGAGCTCAGGAGGCTTTTCCACCTGAATTATTCCATGATTTCCCGGCCTTGTGAGTCCCGTGGGGCAGAGCCAAACCTTCATTGCCCTGTGATATCCGGGGGTTTTCCCATCCAGTGTGAAAGGCAATTCCAGGGATCTGAAGACCTGGAATCCCACCTTTGATCCCACCTTTGATCTCACCCAATGACTCCCCCTGTGAAAGGTGATTCCAGGAGATGTGAAGACCTGGAATCCTGTTGTGAAAGGTGATTCCAGGGAAGTGAAGACCTGGAATCCCACCTTTGATCCCACCTTTGATCCCATCCAGTGACTCCCGTTGTGAAAGGAGATTCCAAGGGTGTGAAGACCTGGACTCCCACCTTTGATCCCACCTTTGACCCCATCCAGTGACTCCCCTTGTGAAAGGTGATTCCAGGGATGTGAAGACCTCTGGAATCCCACCTTTGATCCCACCCAATGACTCCCATTGTGAAAGGTGATTCCAGG
>NW_020906597.1:0-2919 GCF_003984885.1 Neopelma chrysocephalum | reverse complement strand
ACAGTCACCATCCCTGGAAGTGTTCAGAAAACATTGAGCTGTGGCACCTGGGGACGTGCTTTAGTGGTGAAGATGCCAGTGTTGGGTTAATGGTTGCACTCCATGATCTCAGAGGTCTTTTCCAACCTCAGCAATTCTATGATTCTGTGGTGACTCAACCACTTCCCTGGACATTCTGTTCCAATGTTTGATAACCCTTAGCCATCCCTTTGATGCTGCAGCCAAGGAACAGACCAGTGACTTTCACAGTGTTCCTGGATCACTGGATGTCCAAAGCCAAGGACATTTCCATCAGCACCTTGTCCTTCCTGCAGATCAGAGTCACCTGAAGCCTCCAGGCCCTCCCCGGTGGCAGAGACCCCCCAGACAGCAAAGCCCTGTCCTGCCAGGCTGCCCAGCCCAGCCCTGTGTCTCTCTGGCCCTGGGGACAGCAGGGTTTGCTCTCCTCAGGGCACCTCAGTCCCTCTTCCATTGCCATCTGCCTCCACCCCAGCAGGCTCTGGAGCAAAGCACGGCTGAGGTCCAGCCCAGCTCTGCTCTGACAGAAAGAACCTGCAGTCAGGGACAGGAAGAGGACAAAGTCTTGTTTAACCAGCCTGAGGAATTAATGGGCTCAATGACCTCCTGTATTCCTGGGCACTTGAATGACCCTGTGGATAAGGTTTGGTCGCAGTGAGGGGGCTGCAGGTTTCCCTTAGGGAAGAGGAGATCAAGAGTTGACTCTGTGTCAGAGAGAGCCAGTTTCAGGTGGCTCCAAAATGGACCAGCCAGTGCCCAAAGTTGAGCCAAAAAGCAATTCCAGAGGCACCTCTGTGATAACCCTTTGGAGAAAGGATAAAATCCAGGGTGCTGGAACCCAGGGAGGAGTGAGAGAAAGGGGGGAGAAACAACCCTGCAGGCACCAAGGGCAGTGGAGAAGGTGGAGGAGTGAGAGAGAGCCTTGTTGGGCACCTGGCAGCCAAAAGCCAACCCTCCAGCCCTGAGAGCCGCAGCTCAGTCCAGCACAAAAGTTCCTTCAGGTCTGGAGGTTCTTTGCAGCAGCTTTTTAGCAGAGCTGCCAGATGGGCCATCAAAGGTGATGCTCAGCTGGGTCTGAAACCTGGGTGACCCTTGTCAGCCTTGGTTCCAGTAGAATGATGGAAGAGTTTTGGTAGGAAGGGACCTTTGGATTTCTTCTATTCCAACTCCCCTGCAATGAGCAAGGCCATGTTCATTTACATCAGGTTGCTCAGAGCCCCATCCAACCTGACCTTGAATGTTTCCAGGGATGAGGCATCACCTCTCTGGGCAACTTATGCTGGTGTTTCACCACCCTCAGTGTAAAAAAATCTTGGTTATATCTACTTCAAAGCTGCCTTTTGTTAGTTTAAAACCATTTGTCTGATCACACCATATCTAGGCCCTACAAATTGTTTGTCCCCATCTTTTTTAGAAGCCTCTGTGGCGGTCCATCCTCCCCCCATTCTCCTCAGGCCTGATCGATGATCTCAGGAGCTCCTGACAAGCCTTGACCAAACCAGCTGAGCAATGAAGAGCCCCTGGACTGGACCAGGGTGTGGTGAAGTGTCCCTGGACTGGACCAGGTGCTCTTGGATGATAAAGGTGGGAACAATCCGGAGTGTGACAGCTGAGGAACACAGGATAATCAGTCATCCCATGAAAGCCTTGGAACATTATCTGCCTGAATTGCAGTCCAAATGGAACAGTTTGCATATAATTCCCAAATATTTGGGAAACTCCAGTCACTGACACCAGGATGGCAATTCAGCAGATCACTAAAGCCAGTCACCTTGGGAGCCCACAACCAGCGGGGCTGAGGGAGGCCCTGGCAGCTCCCCAGCACCTCCCTCTCAGTGGGACACCTCTGGCAGCCTCTCCCAGCTCGGGAACCCTCCAGTTTGCAACACTCCAAAGACCATCGCTGATGCCCAGGACAATTCTTATCCCCCTCAACAAACACTCCTCCAGCTGTGACCCTTGTCTGTTGGCAAACACAAAGGGATTTGGGGGAGTGTTTCCCTGACAACAAGGAGAATTTTGGAGAGGGACCTTTCCACACCCAGCTATTGATGTGTGCACACATCTCTACCTGGGTGTGGGTTTGAATTGACTGTGGTGGGAATGTTCTTGTGAATCTATAATTCAGTCACTGTCAAAATTGTAGCAAATGCTATTCAATCCCTTGATAATTGTTCAATTGGTCAATGATTAAGTGCTACTAATCTCTTTTGCCCCCTTGTCTTTGGATTCAAATTCTTCATGCCCTGACCCTCCTGCATCCCAAGGCTCTGTGTAAATAATTCCTTTTCATGAAAAAAAACATATTTTCTGTGACTTCCATTCTAAAATCCTCCTCCTTAGCTAAACTACAAAACAACTCCAGTTAGCTGTAGAAGTCTTGAAGACTGGAAGACAATTAAAGGAATGAAAATAGTTTGTTTTTCAGTGTTTTAATGGGTCCCACGGTGTGTTTGGAGCTGCATCAGCTGTCAGTTCAAGATGGGCCATGTCAGAACTGGTGAGGTTGGGGGGTGAGGAGCAAGGTTGATCATACAGGGTCAGTCTGGATCTCCTGAGGAGACACTCAGCATCAAGATCACTTGGAAAACACTTCTGTGACCTCTTATCTGAACTAAAAAATATCCATCATTGAATTGAAACAAAAAAAGGACATATTTTGAAGACTTGTTTTGAAATTGCCTTGAAGACAATTAAAGGAAGACAAAGAGATCCTGAGGGATTCCTGGAATTTAATGAGCCCCACGGTGTGTTTGCAGACCAGCCAATGACCCTGAGGTACTGAGAGAAGATTGAAGCAGCTGCTGAAGAAGTCAGAAGCCAAACTGCAAGTCCCTTGAAGCATTCCTGGGCTCCACTGAGGGCAGGCACTGACAAAGCCTCCCCAGGGACTCCTTGGAG
>NW_020906596.1:0-397 GCF_003984885.1 Neopelma chrysocephalum | reverse complement strand
CAAAACAGGACAGAAAACTAGGCCCAAGAAGCTGTAGCAAAAGAACAGCCTGGTATATTGTGCTCTTCTCTTGCTCCCTGTGTGAAAGAACTGTGCTCTACTGAAGGGGATGTTGTGAAAGAAAAATGCTCTCCTTTTGGGTTGACTTTTTCCATGGGATTCCCCACAACAGCCACTTTTCTAACATCTGCTTCATTTCCCTTTCCCCATTGCAGGTAAATATGTGTTTAGAAACAGAAGAGGCCGTCCTTCGGTGAGTGACAAAGTAACCTTGACATTCCTAGCCTTTCACAATTGTACAGCAAACCGTGACCTCCAGGCTTGTTGCAACTGACTGCCAGCCCTCCAGACGGAAAGAAAGTCTTCTTCAGTGTCTTTGCAGCAGCAGAAAAGGGTT
>NW_020906595.1:0-1738 GCF_003984885.1 Neopelma chrysocephalum | reverse complement strand
ACACCTGTTCTGCTGGAAGAACATTTTAGGAGCACTGGTGAACATCATGTTCTGTTCTGCTCAATGGACCAAAGGCCTTAGTATAGAAAGAACAGGAGTAGCACACACAGAGTAATAAATCAGGTAATTATATAAAAAATAGGAGTAGCACACACAGAGTAATAAATTAGGTAATTATATAAAAAATAGGAGTAGCAAACACAGAGTAATAAATTAGGTAATTATATAAAAAATAGGAGTAGCACACACAGAGTAATAAATTAAGTAATTATATTAAAAATAGGAGTAGCACACACAGAGTAATAAATTAGGTAAACTCAACATTTGAATAAGATCTAGAAGGCTCAGAGCCAGGTTTTTGCAAGCTTGAAGGATTCAGGTCACCTCACTGAAGAGGTCAAATTGAGGAAGACACCCAGAGGGACGAAGGCTTGAGGAGAAGACCCCCACAGTGGACCAGCCTGCTTATTAATATGTATAATAAATGATATAATCATGTATTTAAAGTGTATAAAATGGCTCAGTTTTGCGCTTGCGAGTCGAGCGAGTTCGTCCGGCGCTGAACGAACAAAAACCTCGCTGCTTAAAGATAAAAAAATGTCTCTGAGGAGCCTTTCGGGCCGATTTTTGGGATTTAAACCCCCGAGGAACTCACGTTTCATTGGAGAAGATGTCAAAGTCCCAGAGGGAGGCGAGGAAGGACAGGTAGAACCCCGAGTCCTCGTTCAGCAGGTCCCCGATCATGTCGACGGCCCCGCGGCTCAGACCCCCCTCCTTGATCAGGTACTCCTGGAGGAGACACAACAACGACATTCCGAGGTTGTTTTCCCTCTGGAATTCCCGCCCAGAGCTGCCCAAAGGCTCCCCCAGGAGCTGCTTTTCATGCAGGAGTTTGATAAATCATGGAATCATAAAATCATGGAATCATAAAATCATAGAACCATAAAATCATGGAATCATAAAATCATAGAATCATAAAATCATGGAATCATAAAATCATAGAATCATAAAATCATAGAATCATAAAATCATGGAACCATAAAATCATGGAACCATAAAATCATAGAACCATAAAATCATGGAACCATAAAATCATGGAATCATAAAATCATGGAATCATAAAATCATAGAATCATAAAATCATAGAATCATAAAATCCTGGAATCAGCTGGGTTGGAAGGGACCTCCAAGATCATCAAGTCCAACCTCGATGCCTCCTCTCTCAGCATTTTTTAAGCAGAAGGGAGCATTTATTAGGGGAAAAACATCCAAAAGGGACAGAGGGTGTGGGACCAGAGCGGCACAGATCCTTTCCCAAAGCAGGGATTTGCTTTAATTAATTAATTAAAGGCTAATTATCGATGGTGGGCATTAAATTTATTCCAGAAGCCCAGCCCCTTTTACCTTGGTGGAGAAGGAGTCATATTTCGCCAGGTATTCCTCGCAGTTCATGTCCTGGAAATTCTTGAGAGCCTGGAAAAACGGGGATATTTTCGTGGCAAAAAACCCATTTCTCAAAGAGTCGCCCCGAATTCCTTCAGGATTCCTCCGGGGGTTTCATCCTGAGCCTTTTCCAACCCATCCTTCAATTCATCCCTGAGCCTTTCCCAACCCATCCCTGAATCCTCCTCAGCCCCTGCCCAGCTGAGGGTCCCCCCCAGCCCGGGGTCATCCTGGTTTTGGGGTGACCTTGTTTTTGGGATGACCCTGATTTTGAGGTGATCCTGGTTTTGGGGTG
>NW_020906594.1:0-555 GCF_003984885.1 Neopelma chrysocephalum | reverse complement strand
CTGCAGATGAACAACCTCAGGGACGAGGATTCCGACACCTATTTCTGTGCCAGAGATGGTTACAATGGTGCTCCTGGTGGTTATTGGGGTGCTGCTGATGGTGTTGGTGATTGTCGCAATGGTGGCCCCGACCCCCGCACTGGGTCCCCACATCTCCCCAAATTTGGCTCCTTCCCCACAATGTCGACCATTGACCCCAAACTCAACCCTTGACCCGAAGCATTGGCCCAAACCCAGCATTGCCCAAGGCTTTGGGGAAAGGGTCGAGATTTGGGGCAGAGGGCAGAGATTTGGGGTCAATCGTTGAGATTTGGGGTCAATGGCTGAGATTTGGTTTTTTTTATTCTCGCTGCCATAAATGTTTGTGGTGTTTGAGTGTCCGTTGTGCTTGTCCTTGTCCCGGGTGTGTGTCCAAACGAGCTGAGACAACACTGTGGGGAAGGGCCCGGGTTTGGGGGGATGAGGGGACCCGGCACGGGGGAGCAACAACTGTCACCAACAGCACCACCAGCACCACCAGTACCATGACCATCAGGAAAACCATCATAACCATCT
>NW_020906593.1:0-1456 GCF_003984885.1 Neopelma chrysocephalum | reverse complement strand
GATGACAAGAGCAGTGTCTCTCATTAATATCTGCCTATACACCAAGTTTAAACCTAACAAGTTTGGGTTTAAATCTGTGATAAATCTAGAGATCATTATAGAAGGAAAAGCTGAAGTTCTTATGCGATGGCAAGGGGCATTTTTTTTAGAATCAATATTTTTCTAGGAAAATTTCTAGGAAATCTTGTCCTCAAAATTTGCAAAGATTTGCAGGTACCTGACTGTAGGAGGCGTGTCCCAGGGGTGCAGGCGTGTCCCAGGGGTGCAGAGGGACGCACCGGGGGCGGGGAGCCTGAAGGGACATGCGCTGGGACAGATGACCCCATTGGTCACCAGGTCACATGGTTTTAGGGCATAAAAGGGAGCGCGAAATGTAAATAAAGCCTCTTTGATTCCCCGTTATTGGAGAGCGGACTGCTTATCTTTATCATATAAAGACCAGCACTGCTGGTCCAGGTTTCATAACCTTTCCCATGGAGGCTGCATTGCATAAACACAACTGAACAGCAGTGGCTGACATGACAAAAGAAAGAAACTAAAAAGGTATGGTAATACATTTACTCTTCCTAATTTTCATTTCTTTCTCTCTCTCTTTTCTTTTTTTTTTTGTGTTTTCCCAAAACTTTATCCCTATGGACAAAGCTGCAACAAATACGGGGTGAGAGTGATGTAGTAAAAACAAGGGCAAATATGTGACTTCTGCTGTCCATAGCTGTTAACTAGTCACAAGTCCATGGCAGTGTGGTGAACAGGCTCAAGAAGAGGGGAGGAATAAGCTGCAGAATGTCTCCCTGCAGCTCTGGAAATGAACTTTTTCAAAAAATGAATATATATTCAATGGGAGGATGAACTACTGCTCTTCATTTTGGTTTTTAAATATTTTATTTCAAACACAAAGTAGTGCATAAAGGAATGGGAAAGTACAGGTCTAAATCTATAGCTGAAGGAGGAGCTGTGCTGCATAGTGTTCTCATTTGGATGAGGAACCTGTTTTTTTAAGTGAACATACTGATCTTACCTCTTCACAGGGCTTCAGATCACATCACATAGCACATTAATAGGATTCCTTTCAAATGAAATTAAACCAGAACATGCAATCCCAGTGTGTAACCAATAAATTCCACTGCTAACCCCAGATCACCAGGTAGAAACCAGAATTAATCCAAAATAAAGATTCTGAAATGCATAATGTGGATAGCAAGCCTTCCACAAGAATTGGTTTTTTGTCAAGATCCACTTCTATTGGACCACATGCTTGGTATGTTGGACTGAAACTTGCTGGCCAATGCTACCAGAGACACAAAAAGGCAGAATGTCTGAGATTTTGCACACAATGTCCAGTACTCTTCCAAATTTCCTTTGAACAACTACTGTGTTACAATCTGAAAAACAAATATTCCCTTCCGATCGTTTATGCATCCCATTTAAGAGTTGTGAGGAGGACTAGACAGAATCT
>NW_020906592.1:0-896 GCF_003984885.1 Neopelma chrysocephalum | reverse complement strand
CCCCCCCCTTTTTAATGGGGATTTTAATGGAATCTTTAATGGGTTTTTTTAACGGAATCTTCGCTCCCCGGGGTTTGCACTGTGACCAAACTGGGGGGTTAAAAAGTGTGTGGGGATTTGTGGATTTGGGAGGGAGAAGGGTCTGGACTTTGGTGGGGATTTGTGGAATTAGGAGGGAGAAGGGTCTGGATGGTGTTGGGGATTTGTGGAATTAGGAGGGAGAAGGGTCTGGACTGTGGTGGGGATTTGTGGAATTAGGAGGGAGAAGGGTCTGGACTGTGGTGGGGATTTGTGGAATTAGGAGGGAGAAGGGTCTGGATGTTGGTGGGAATTTTTGGAATTGGGAGGGAGAAGGACCTGGATGGTGTTGGGGATTTGTGGAATTAGGAGGGAGAAGGGTCCAGACTGTGGTGGGGATTTGTGGAATTAGGAGGGAGAAGGGTCTGGATGTTGGTGGGGCCGAGGCCACGAGGCTTTGGAAACCCTCCAGGCCCTGGAGTGGATGCAAAACAACCTTAACCCACAGGGAATTCCCAGGAGGAGAAACTGGGAAATCCCTCCTGAGGTTTCCTGACCAGTCCTGTTTTCCCTTCCCAGGAAATTGTGGGCAGGGACACAATTTTTGTGTGTGGGGATTTGTGGATTTGGGAAGGAGAAGGGTTTGGATGGTGTTGGGGATTTGTGGAATTAGGAGGGAGAAGGGTCTGGATGTTGGTGGGAATTTGTGGAATTAGGAGGGAGAAGGATCTGGATGGTGTTGGGAATTTGTGGAATTAGGAGGGAGAAGAGTTTGGATGGTGTTGGGAATTTGTGGAATTAGGAGGGAGAAGGGTCTGGACTTTGGTGGGAATTTGTGGAATTAGGAGGGAGAAGGGTCTGGACTGTGGTGGGAATTT
>NW_020906591.1:0-460 GCF_003984885.1 Neopelma chrysocephalum | reverse complement strand
GTGCAGGCCCAGGCAGAGACAATCAGGGACATCCCGCAGGCGAAACCTCTCCCGCCTGCAAAGTCAGACCCCAAATCCATCCATCCGGTCCAGAAGTCCCCGTGACAGGAACTGCTTAATAGCATGAAGTGCTGGGAGCCACATCCCCAGCCAGGAAGCATCAGAGCCATCCCACAGGCAAAACCGCTCCTGCCTGCAATGTCAGACCCCAAATCCATCCGGCCGATCCAGAAGTCCCCATGGCAGGAACTGCGCACCAGCACCGAGTGCTGGGAGGAGAAAGCCAACGGGGAGAGCAGCCAGGACTTCCCAAAGGCAACAACACTCCCACCAGCCATGTCAAACCTCAAATTCACCCAGCGGATCCAGAAGCTGCCGTGACGGGAGGCGCGATAGAGCACCCAGTGCTGGGTGCCCCACTCACCGCTCAGACGGTGAGACAGGGACTCCCCACTGATGC
>NW_020906590.1:0-1004 GCF_003984885.1 Neopelma chrysocephalum | reverse complement strand
CAGGGTGGACACACAGATGTTAGCAGAGCTGGGGCTCACCACCCCCCCTCCCTCCCCAAAATGTGGACAGAGCCTGTGGTGGGATGGATGGGCACCCACTGGGGCAGCTCAGCACTCTGTCACAGGCACATGGCTGTGCCCTTTGCCCACTGACAGCCCCAGGGGTGTCTGGACCCCTCCACTCACCAGCTGGACACGGGTGGTGTGGCAGTTCCTGCGCTCGGGGCCCTGCTCCAGCACATTGGGGGCTCCCGGCTGCAAAGAGAGCATCGTGCTGGAGGCTGGGGCTCTGTGCCCCCCAACCCTGCTCCCCAGGCTGGGGCTGTGTGTGGTGCCAGGGCGCTTCCCAGGGCTTCACCCGCCAGCACGGCACCCCCGCGGTGCTCACCGGGGGCCGGTTGACGAGCCAGAACGCCTGCTCCTGGCAGTCGATGACGATGCGGTCGCCCTTCCGCCGCTGCTTGGCCGCCCTGCCCGTGCAGAGGCAGCGGGGGAGCGCTGGCACCCCGCACCCCGCCTGCCCCGCACCCGCGGGGGCTCCGTCCCGGCCGCTCCCCGGGGCGCGGCGGGCCCGGCCGTGCCCGCACTCACCGCAGCTGCTCCCGCGCCTGCATCACCACGAAGTCCCACGTGTGATTGATCCGCTTGTGCAGGAGGTTGTAGTTGTCCTGGGGAGCGTCACCCGGGTGGGCACGGTGTGGTACCTGTCCCCTTGCCCGGCTCCGCGTCCCGTTGCCCGAAGGGCAACCACAACTCCCCGCGGTGCCGGTGCCCCCACCGCAGGGGAGCCCCTGCTCCTGGGTGAGCTGAGACCCCCCAGCTCATCACGGGAGGGCACCGCTCACCTTCTCGTGCTCGATCAGGTCGCCCTGCTTGCGGATGTTCTTCTTGGCCAGGTAAATGGCTGCGAGAGGAACGGCGGCACCTCAGAGGGGCTGGGAAGGGGCTGCAGCCCGTGCGGTGCCAGCAGCACGGTGGCACTTACCGTAGTCCAGCTCCGTGGC
>NW_020906589.1:0-350 GCF_003984885.1 Neopelma chrysocephalum | reverse complement strand
CTTCCTGCCTTCCTCATCCTCCTGCTCTCAATGATCCCCAGACCAGCCTCCCTCCTCTTCCTCCAAACCACCCCAAAATACCCAAAATCACCCCAAAACATCCCAAACCACCCCAAACCATCCCAAACCCTTCCAAACCTTTGTAAATCATCCCAAACCCTCCTGAACCCTCATCCTAAACCATCCCAAAGCATCCTAAACCATCTCAAACATCCTAAATGACAGAGGAAGGCAGGTCTGGCAATTCCCTAGGGGAAGGAGGAGGAGAAGGAGGAAGGTTTTGGGGTCCATGTGGGCACAAGGGGAGGAGGAAGGCGAGGGACTCGAAGGGAGGGAAGAGCCGCGCCCGT
>NW_020906588.1:0-5014 GCF_003984885.1 Neopelma chrysocephalum | reverse complement strand
GCCTCTGGGGAGCAGCTGTCCCCAATCATTCTGTCCACAGCCCGTTCGTTCCCAGATTACATCTTGTACCAACAGTTTGTGTGTGGGAAAAATCAAAGATGTCAGGGGCTCCTCCCAGGACGTGCACTTTGCGTAAGGTGCCCAATCACGGGGGCGCGGGCGCTTGACCTTTGTGCTCGCAGAGAATAATGAATTGGGGGCCAGTTTTCAGGCACTCGTCATCCTCATGCAGCCCCCTCCAGAGCTCAGCATTAGAGTAATCACTGACATGCCAAAGCAATGAAAGCAATCTGTTGTTAACAGGCTGAACCAGCTTGTCCCAAGCCCCAAGACTTCCTCATTTAGGCATATTACACAATGGTAATTTTCTCTTTAAAGAAGGAAAAAAAAAGCTCAACAGGTTAAAAGATGCCTCCTTGTAGCCTTCCTTCCCTGGTCCAGCTGTTCAAGAACAGTTGACAGAAAATCCAGGGATGAATTTCAGAAACCATGGACTGCAATGAAAGTGGAATGCCTGAATAAATCCTAATGGACTAGAAAGATTTGATAGCAAAAGGGATTTCTTTAATATTAGTCCTTTACCCAAACTCAGGGGGATGAATCTATTGAGTTACTCACATTCACTACCTTGGGAAGGGACTTCGGTCTTTAGGTGTGGTGATCAGGGTGCTTCTGATGGATTGAAATGGAAACAGTCTTACAATGTCTTAATGGGTTCAGTTTTGAATTCACAGCAAAGAAAATGCTGTTTTGGGTGTCAACACAGCTACAAAGCAGGTAGAGGGACTGAAACTCCACTGCCTGCTGGGTTTCAGCCCGTCAGCAGCAGCAGCACTGAGTCATCACACATCCGTGATGGGCTCTCACCCACTGCTGTTCTCCAGTACTCACTTGTTACCAGTAGTTGCATATCTACTAACAGTAGTATTTGAGTTGTCTATTTAGCATTTAAATTAAGTGTTCAGTTGAAAGAGGACCAAACACTATGGGGTTCCTGCGTACGGCTGCGCTGACCCTGTATGGCACGGGCTGGCTTTTGGCTTCTGGTTATTTTTAGCTTCAAACTTGATCCTTTACACCAAAATATCTTCATAAAATCATGAAAATGAAGTGTTTACAGATGTGTCAGTAAAGCACAGGACGGTGAAGTGCCCAGCTAAGCTCATGGCTGAGCTTGGAGGCCAATCCCACTGCTTGGCACCCGCATGGCATTAGATGGTGCCAAGCTCTCTGGATCCTGAAGAGTAGCAGGTCCTTGGGCTGTGCAGGGGATGGATGGGCCAAAGCCACCTGCTCTGGTTACAAACCCTGCTGGGATGCTGGTTGTTCCCAAAGATAGTCACCCCCTGCCCTCCAGGTCCCTGTCCCCGCCACACCCTGCTCTGTGCATGGCCTCGAGCACAGCCTTTGGTCTGTTGTTGTTCCCAGCCAGGTTACAGCCTTGGGAATACCTGTCTGGCTCATACGGCATGACCTGCACTCCCCAGCAAGACAGAGGGTTTAGTAACTCAGTAGATGCACAGACGTGGTTAAGAGTTCAGAGCAGGCAGCATGAGAGTATCACATGGAACTGCTGTTAGTGCTTTGAAAAATTCAATATCCACCCTCGTACCACGTGCTCTTTTTTCACTGCAGAAACACCATTGCTGAGGATATCAGTGGCATTACAAGATAAACTTGTCAAAGCTGAGTAGTACTTTAAAGTAGGGTAATACTTTATGAGTGATTTAAACACTTTTTCCAGTGTCTTCTCTTCCAGCTTGGCCAGGGAAGTGCTGCTTAGTGCCTAGATCACCTAAAAATGAGTCTTGTTATTTTATGAATGGTGTGAGGTGACGCTATCACTCCTTTTTCTGCACTTCAGCAGCTTCCTGTTGCTGACTTGTTAGCAGGTATTTCAGGATTAAATGACCTGATGTTATCGAGCTGCCAGGCAGAGTTCAGCATGTCTGGACAGATCAACTGATGCAGTGTCCCCCTCTTCAGTGCCCAGAGAAACAACCCCCATTTTTCATGGCACACACCAGGAAATGTTGTCAGGCTTGCATAAACAGATATTTTGACAAGGAAATTCAAATTTTCCCTCCGTTATTTTGTCTAATGCTTCTCATGTTTTGTCTATTGTATTGCAGATTGGTTAAAACAGGAGTGCAAAGAACAGGGAATTCAAACTGTCCACTCCACTTTCCTACTGGGCAATACTTACGGGTTGAAAATATCTACTCCAACTTCGGAAAATATTATCGTGTTTCAATGTAAACCCTTAAAAAATGAAGTTTTACCACCAAATGTGCATATTCCAGCCACACCCTTGACACTGACCCTACAGCCATGCCCACTGACGCTTGCTTGGGACAACCATCTCAGCCTGGTTGTATTGTAAGGATTTCATAGAACCAGAGAACCGTAGAATGGGGTTGGAATGGACCTTAAAGATCATCCAGCCCCTGAGCCCCTGCCACGGGCAGAGACACCTCCCAGTAGACCAGGTTGCTCAAGGCCTTATCCAATCTGGCCTTGAACACTTCCAGGGTTGAGGCACCCACAACCTCCCTGGGCAACCTGTTCCAGTATCTCACCGCCCTCAGTGCAAAACATTTCTTCCTGATATCTAACCTAAATTACCCCTCTTTTAATTTGTACCTGTTACTCCCTGTCCTGTCACTACAGTTCCTGATGAACAGTCCCTCTCTGGCTTCTTTGTAGCCTCTTCAGATACTGGAAGGTGCTCTGAGGTCTCCACACAACCTTTTCTTCTCCAGGCTGAACAGCCCCCTTTCTCAGCCTGTCCCATAGGGCAGGTACTCCAGTCCTCTTATCAACTTCGTGACCTCCTCTGGACTTGCTCCAACAGTTCCATGTCCCTCTTATGTTGGGAACAGCAGAACTGTAGGCAGGACTCCACATAGGTCAGTTAATTGCTATAAAAATGACCAATTTCCCCATTCTGAAGGGAAGGCAACATGCATCCTCCTGTTATCATGGTAAGACATGCCCATGTGACACTAGGGTCTTCCTGCTCCTCCTCTCCATCACCTACTCACCTTAGGGAAGTCCAGAACTGCCTTGTGTTTGCCCTGTTTACCTTCAGGGACCCAAGACCCTGTAACAGTGCCCAGCATATAATTTACCTGTAATAATTTTGGTTGTCTTAATGTACCAAGGGCCATTCCAGACCTTAGAGACACCCCTTGGCAGAAGTCCATCAGTTGCTCACCAGGCATGAGGAGAAACAAAGAGCAGAAGGGGTCATTGATTTGAAACATCTACAGTTGTGTCCTACCTCATTATGCGGATTTTCAGTATTATTGTCATTTATATGTGACGTCAGATGTGATCTCTGGAGGGGTGGCTGAAGCTCTCACTGCAGATTCTACACTGCAGCCCACAGGCCCACATGATCCCCGGTATTTCTGCCCCGCTCTACCCGTACTCCACCCCTTACAGGGGTACAAACCACAAAACGTGTTTCTTAAACTTCAATCACAGTGTTACAGCACCAGTCGGGGCTGTCTCCCTCAAAACTGAAACAGTCTTGCAACATGCCTTGAAAAAGGAGGAATTTTGGGGGATGAAATCCTGGCTCTCTGCAGCTGGGTGGGAGAGCTCAGATTGTTTCAGCAGAGGTTGGCCATCACGCCGGCTCTTCTGGTCTTCCCTTCTGAGCAAAGGGAATAACAGGGATGGTGTGGGGCCCCTCTTCTGGCAGGGAAGGTGTTGGGTTCAGGGTCTCAACAGTGGTGGTATATCCACAAGTAAGTTCAGAGCTGATGTAAGTATCTCCAGAATGAGTTATGAAGTTGCTAGTCCTCCACAGGTTTTAATAATCATTTAGCATTTAGTGAGTATGCTAGACTATAAATGTGTTATTAAACCTAAATTAAATGCAGATTTGGAACATAAATGTGCTAGAGAAATTTATGAGGGATCTTAGCAGTGAATAATTTTTTTAGACACTGCTGTGAAAGCAATGGAATATCAGTTTCCGAATTAGTATAAAATACTGTGTGTTACTTGTCCATTATGAGAGAATGTGTCTGTGGAGGTATGTCCCAAACCCTAATTCATGGGGAGAAATTTCCAGGTCTGTGAAAAACAAATGAACTATTTCCATGTCAGTACAGTACTGTGCCACCTGGAATTGCTGTGGGCGGGTCCCACCTTCTCCAGACTTACCAAGCTCAGGATGTGCAGAAATCACAGAGTTATAGGATGTCTTGTGTTGGAAGGGACCTTAAAGCCCATCTTGTTTCACCCTTTGCCATGGGCAGGGACACCTTCCACTAGACCTGGCTGCTGCAAGCCCCATCTAACCTTGAATCTTTCTAGGGAATGCAGTTCACATCCCAAAGACTGAGGCTTGTTTGGACTGCCAGTGTTCGTATCAAACACTTAAGGACGTCTGGCATGCTATTGGTTGCAGTACCAGATTTGATTCCAGGCTTCAAGAACGGATGATTAACACTAAATTTGTGGTTCTTTTCTCTTAACACTTTTGGCTGAACTGCCTTTGACTAAAAAAAACCCCAACTCTCAGCAAATGTTTCGTTTTACTCCCATTTTATGCTGTCCAAATCAATGACAAGCCCCTGTGTCTGCACCATCTCAGCACAATCTTGCCCTGCACAACTGCTGGGCACCACATGTTTGATCCCCTCCACAAAAAAATATGTCCACCCAAAAGGGAAAAGAGCTGAGAAACACCAAAATGAGAAGGAGGAACTGAGCAAAAGTAGGAACACAGTCGGCACTGCCGCTGGATCCAGCTGCCAATGAGAAACACTGAGAGCTGAGTCCTGCAGAAGCAATGCTGTGTTCCTTCAGGTCTTGGTTTCCTCCTCTTACCTGAAAGTGATCACCAGAGCTCCTGCATTCCTCGCTGCAAAGCCTGAACACGTGTTCAGGGAAGCCATTCCCAATAAATATCAAGCACCTCCCACACCACAAGGTATCATTAGAGGACACTGTTGTATGTGTTGACATGCCTCGGTAGAATTTACAGCAACAATACTGA
>NW_020906587.1:0-876 GCF_003984885.1 Neopelma chrysocephalum | reverse complement strand
TGCAGGGAGATGTTCAGAAACAAGTAATGATTAGAAGAAGAGAAAATAAGGGAAAGTGATGGTGGAGAACAGAGGAGAGGGGAGTGAGGGAGAAGGATCCAGATATTCCCAGAGGAGAATATGAACAAAGAATATTTAATACAACTTTTGTAGTCAGTCTTACTTTACTTTCCAAAAATGTCTGGAAAAGGGAAACATTCTTATTTTTTTGAGAAATGTAAACCCACAGGGTCTGTGGGACAGACAGCCCAGCGTGGGGAAGAGCAGTTCTAGTGCCAGACTTCCCTGGAGTGCTGGAGGCTGTTTTAGGTCTCCTGTAGAGGAGGAATCTGGCAGGAAGGAGATCAGGGTGAGCTGGAGATGCCTCTCTGTGGTGCCCACCTTCTCCCATCTCTCCAGGGACTGGTTGTGCCCCTGGATGGATCCCTGCTGAGGGCACAAAAGCTTTGGGTATCCCAGACCTGGAGTAAGCAAGGGCTGGCAGAGGGAAGGAGTGACAGTGAGGAGCGTGGTGCTGAGGAAAATCCACCTTGTTTTCCATACTTCTGTCACACATGCTGCAGCTATAACACAACTTACAAAAGGAGAAAGATTTCTTATGGAGGCATTTCCTTCTACAGACATCTAGAGCTGTGAGAAAACAAGAACATGGCACTGGGAGAAAGTTTCTTAGTCTTTCTTTCTTTCCTTCTTTCTCTCTTTCTGTCTTCCCTTCTTTTCTTCTTTCTTGCTTTCCTTCTTTCTTAATTTTCTTCTTAATTCTTTCTTGTTTCCTTCCTTTCCTTCTTAATTTCTTACTCTTTCTTTCTTCTTTCTTTTTTTCTTAATCCCTTTCCTTTCCTTTCCTTTCCTTTCCTTTCCTTTCCTTTCCTTTCC
>NW_020906586.1:0-970 GCF_003984885.1 Neopelma chrysocephalum | reverse complement strand
AGAGAATGAACGAGTAGGACTCAGGGTTTTCCTCCCAAGGAATATCCCAGATGTACTCTCCCAGGTGGCACAGCAGGTGAGAGCCTGACAAGAGCAGGGAGATTTGGGCCAGGTGAGGTTTGCTGGAGCTTAGCCCAGACCCCAAGCAAGAAAGCCCAGCCCTTCCAACCAGCTCTGGGACACAGAGGAGGCCGTGAGGCTGCTGCTGACGGGGCTGCTCTGCTCTTTCCAGAGCTGCTGCATCTGTGGCCAGAGCGGGGCCACCATCACCTGCTGCGAAACAGACTGTGACCTGAGCTTCCACCTGCCCTGTGCCAAGTAGGGAGGCCGTGTCACCCAGTTCATTACACTATACAGGTACCTCCTGTCCCCTCCACCACCCAGCACTTCTCATCTCACCCACCCCTTTTTCCCCCAGGGCCTTCTGCCCCACACACAGCCCAGAGCAGGCAGTGGAGGCGACTCCGGAGCCGGGCACCGAATGCCTCATCTGCATGGAGCCTGTGGAGGACAGAAAGACCTTCAACACCCTGGTGTGCCCAGCCTGCAAAACCACCTGGTTCCACAGGGACTGCATCCAAGTAGGAGTGGTTCCCTCACCCTGGGGGACACAGAGGGGGCTCAGCAGCACTAGGGCCTCACTCTGGCTGCCTGTGTTTCTCCTGCAGGAACAGGCTATGTGTGTTGGTGTTATATACCTCCAGTGCCCCTGCTGCAGAGATGATGCCACATTTCTCATGGATATGTTCACCATGGGGATCCGAATGCCCTTCAGGTTGGTGTCCTTCTGCCTGGCTCACAACACAGGGGGTGCAAGTGCTGTGCTGTGCCAGGGCCTGCCCCAGCAGTCCTGGCCCTGCACTGTTCCGTGAGTCCCGGGTTCAGCCTCCCGCAGGAGCTGGAAATGGCACAGGGGGAAGAGGAGGGACACCCTGCACCTGCCAGATGCCGGGGCAGAGGGAGCTCATCA
>NW_020906585.1:0-758 GCF_003984885.1 Neopelma chrysocephalum | reverse complement strand
ACTGGTTGTGCTCCTGGGCAAGCTGCTGCATCTGACCCTGCTTGAGCGGGAATTGGACCAGGTGACCTCCAACCTCGGCCACCTGTGATTCTGTGGCAATTCCTCACTTGCCAGCCCTCCCTTTCCAGCCACTCTCCGACTCCGGTGTCTCACATGCCCAAGCAGCAGCCTCCTCTTTCCACCCCCTGGCACCCAGCCCGAGCCTGCAGATGGAGAGAAGCAGACACGGCCTGTGGAAAATAATGTCGGGAACAGGATCGGAGAGAGCTCCAGCTGGCATGTGAGGGGTGGTACCGGGCTGCAGAGGGACATCCCAGATCCATCTGCCACCTGGAAGCTGCGGGATGCCTGCCCAGAACCACCCCCAGCCCAGGAACACCAGGGCCCTCCTCTGTGGGCAATCCCTGGCTGTTTCTCCTCCCAGGGGAATGGTGGATCCTTGCTCTGGGACCTGCTGTCCCCACGCCAGGCAGCAGCAGTGACTCTGCCCCTTCTCCTGGAAGGGAGACAGACTGTCCCCTGTGCTTCAGTCCCTGCTGGCAGCCCCTCCCTGCCTGCACCTGCCTGCAGTGATCCCACATCCCTGCTGCTCCCAGGGACACTGGTCCCTCTCCTGGGAACACTCACCATCCCTGCAAGTGTCCAAGGCCAGGTTGGACAAGGCTTGGAGCCACCTGGGCTAGTGGAAGGTGTCCCTGCCATGGCAGGGGGTGGCACTGGGTGGTCATTGAGGTCCTTTCCAACCCAAACCATTCCAT
>NW_020906584.1:0-675 GCF_003984885.1 Neopelma chrysocephalum | reverse complement strand
TACCATGGTAACCATAATACAGTCCCATTGATACAGTCGGTTACCATAGCAAGCATCATAAAGTATCATCGCTACCGTCAGTTACTATGGCAACCTCTTGGTTCCTCTTGGAGAGAAGCAGATGTAGATGAGCCTCCCTGTTGTCCACCAACCTGACAGCTGTGCTCTAAAGGCCTGGGTCCCAAGGGCTGTCTTGACCAAGACCCTGCACAAACCTCTGGGACTCTTTGCATCCTGTCCTGGTGCCTTTCCACTGAATTCCAGGGTTACCAAGCCAACTTGAATGGGCTCTTTGTCTCACTCCACAATGTCACCCAAACCAGTCTCTCCTCTGACCCTCACCCACTAAAGTTCACCCAATTTGTTCATCCCCTACAGCAGCTGCACAGGTCCAAGAAGCTCCTTCCCACTGAGGACACCTCTCTCCTGCTCTTTCTCTCCTGTGTCTCCTTGGCCTTCTCTCCCAACCCATCACAGCACCAAAACCTGGGAACTGTCTCAGCAGGCCTGGGCTGTTCTTGCCTCCAAGTGGAATGAAGAGAGACTTGGGGCTGCAGCTCCTCCTGCCTGTGCCCCACATGCAGGGCATTGGGGCCTGTCTGGCTGCAGCCCCTCAGCGGGGGCACCGGGGGTAAGAACAGACTTGCAGTGGGGAAAGCTGCTCTGAAAGCCCCG
>NW_020906583.1:0-641 GCF_003984885.1 Neopelma chrysocephalum | reverse complement strand
AGGGATAAAAACACATTTAGTGCAGATGCTGAAAGGAAGCGTATCAGTGAACTGAGAAGTGATTATGTTGGACCCTTGGGCAATAAGGCTGTCACAAAATTTCCAAACAAGATGTGAGAATCTAGGACAGTTCTGCTGTTGGGTCACAGTGTTTGCTTTGCAGTTCCATTCCCCGTTTTCCAGCTGGAAATTAAACGGCAACATTTCCAGTATTGAGTCATTCCCTGTCACTGGAAATATGCAGGAGAGCCTGAGCAGAGCTGGGGAGGAGAGGGGAGGTTGTGGCAGCAGAACATGTCACACACAGGTCAAAACCAGACAGAAATGAAGGAGTGAAATGGGGGAACAAGAGAACTTCTGGCTTTTGCTCAAACCTACACCCCTTCAGCTATAAAACATTATTTGTCATAAAACAGCTGAAGTTTTGTGCCTGTTGTCCACTTAAACCCCGTGGAAACACGAGGTTTCATAAAGTCATTTTGGGCACAGGAGATGCACAGGGAGATTCCTCCAGAAGGCATGTTTAAGCATCTATTGCTGAACCATCCCCTGGAGAAACCCTTTCTGCTCCTCTCCCTCTCTCTCTCCCTCTCTCTCTCCCTCTCTCTCTCCCTCTCTCTCTCCCTCTCTCTCTCCCTCTC
>NW_020906582.1:0-323 GCF_003984885.1 Neopelma chrysocephalum | reverse complement strand
TTAAATAAGAAGATAATTTCATTAAGAAGATAGTTGTTTTATTAAGAAGATAGGTTTTTTTAAAAAGATAGTTGTTTTAATAAGAAGATAGTTATTTTTTAAGAAGATAAAAGCCTTTTTTTTATTAAGAAGATTGTTGTTTCTTTAAAAAAAATAGCTTTTTTTATAAAGAAGACTTGGTTTTTTAAAGATTTTTGTTTTTATTAAGAAGGTTCTTGTTTATATAAAGATTTTATACTGTAAATCCATTCTGTATAGATGTTTACTGTGTTGTTATTTTGTTGTCCTTCTGTAACTCCGTTGTCTGGGGGTGCTGGCACGGC
>NW_020906581.1:0-382 GCF_003984885.1 Neopelma chrysocephalum | reverse complement strand
CCAGCATGGGCAGCAAAGCAAACCAGCTGGAGGCTCTGCCCACCTCTATCTCCCTTTTATCAGAGCAGGAGGAGGAGTTGCCCTGAGGGACAGTCAGAAACCCACCAGAGAAGGGAGCAGGATGGACACTGCACAGGACATTTGTTCCCTCTCCTCTGCTCTCCTGAGACCCCACCTGCAGTGCTGCCTCCAGCCCTGGGCCCTCAACATGAGAAGGACACAAACCTGTTGGGGTGGAGTCCAGAGGAGGCCATGAAGGTACTCTGAGAGCTGAATCACCTCTGCTCTGGAGACAGGGTGAGAGAGCTGGGGGTGTTCAGCCTGGAGAAGGCTCCGAGGAGAATTTAGATCCCATTCCAGTACCTAAAGGGTCTCCAGGACC
>NW_020906580.1:0-531 GCF_003984885.1 Neopelma chrysocephalum | reverse complement strand
CGATGACCCTAAAATGACCCAATATTGACCCAATGTTGACCCAGCGAAGACCCTAAAATGACCCAACCTTGACCCAGCGTTGACCCAATGATGACACTACAGTGGCCCAAAGATGACCTTACAATGACCCAACATCGACCCTACAATGACCAACAATGACCCAACGTTGACCCAATGCTGACCCTAAGTGACCCAATGCTGACCCTACAGTGACCAGCAATGACCCTACAATGACCCAACATTGGCCCAATGTTGACCCAATGATGACACTACAGTGACCCAACGATGACCCTACAATGACCCAACTATGACCCTAAAATGACCCAACCTTGACCCAACACTGAACCAATGTTGACCCAACAATGACCCTACAATGACCCAGTGATGACCCAACGATGACCCAACGATGACCCTACAATGACCCTAAAATGACCCAATGATGACCCATCCTTGACCCAACGATGACCCTACAATGACCCAACGTTGACCCAACCTTGACCCAATGCTGACCCTACAATGACCCAATGATGA
>NW_020906579.1:0-487 GCF_003984885.1 Neopelma chrysocephalum | reverse complement strand
CCTGCCCTGGCACTACAGGCCCCTCTTTGGCTGTTCAATCCAGGCTCTGCTGCCCTCAATTAGGTTCAGCATTGAAGGGATTTCCAGGAGACAACTGCCATTGTACTCTGAGGACATGTAGAAAATACCCTGATAAAGAACAGGAGAGAGACCTCTCTCCCTGTGCCACCTGACTCCATTTGGTCACCTGAACACCTCTGTGGGCTGCCCTGGACAGAAGGATCAGTGACAGGTTCCCCTCTCCTAACTGTGGGCACCTTCTGCCACTGAAGTTGGCCAAAGCAATGTCCCAGCAGCCTCCGAGGAGATCCCACAGCTGCTGCCCTGTCCCTAGGAACTGCTGCATTGGAGCCTGCAGTTCCCAGCAGGAATCTCAGTCACCTCTGGCCCCTCAGAAGGAACCAGGGCTTTGTGTCCCAGCAGGTCACTCCTGGCTTTGCTCTTCCTTCATTCCCATGGCAGCTGGGACAAGGAGTCACCTGCAGGG
>NW_020906578.1:0-396 GCF_003984885.1 Neopelma chrysocephalum | reverse complement strand
CGTTGGAGGGCAGGGGGCTAAAATTGCATACGGTCGAGGATTCCTTCCAGACCGAAGGCACAAGGACCGGCAGCCACGGCTGCGCGCGTAGAGCAGATCGCAGCGCACAAGGGGCAGGCGAGAGCCGGAGGGTCAGGCCCCTCCTTCGGGGCAGAAAGGGCCGTCGTTCGTGGGCAGGTGCGCCTGCCACTCGGGGGCTAATATTGCATACAGTCGAGAATTCCTTCCAGACCGAAGGCGCCAGGACCAGGAGCCCCGGCTGCGCGCATAGAGCCGATCGCGGTGCACAAATAGCAGGTGGGAGCCGGAGGGTCAGGCCCCCCTTTCTGGGCAAATAGGGCCGCCGTTCGCTGGCCGCCGACATGGCGGTCCGGGGCTGGCCCTCGGCCAGCCCCG
>NW_020906577.1:0-852 GCF_003984885.1 Neopelma chrysocephalum | reverse complement strand
ATATCCCCATATCCCGATGTCCTGATATCCCTATATCCCCATATCTCAGTGTCTCAATATCCCGGTGTCCTGGTATCTCGATATCCCCATATCCCGGCGTCCTGATATCCTCATATCCCAATATCTCCATATGCCAGTACTCCAGTGTCCCAATATCCCGGTATCCCAGCATCCCGATATCCCAGTGCCCTGATATCCCGATGTCCTGGTATCCTGATACCCCTATATCCCCATATCCCAGTATCCTGGTGTCCTGATATCCTCATATCCCAATATCCCGGTGTCCTGATACCCCAGTATCCCCATATCCCAGTATCTCCATATCCCAGTGTCCTGGTATCCCAGTATCCCCATATCTCAGTATCCTGGCATCCCCATATCCCGGTGTCCCCATATCCAGTATCTTGATATCCCAGTATCCCCATATACCTATCCTGGCATCCCCATATCCCGGTATCCCAGTATCCCCATATCCCGGTATCCCAGTATCCCCATATCCCGGTGTCCCAGTATCCCCATATCCCGATACCCCATTGTTCCCATATCCCAGTATCCTAGTGTCCTGATATCCTCATATCCCAATATCCCAGTGTCCTGATACTCCAGTATCCCCATATCCCAGTATCCCCATATCTCAGTATCCTGGCATCTCCATATCCCCATGTCCCACTATCCCCATATTCCCATATCCTGGTGTCCCAGTATCCCAGAATCCCCATATCCTGGTGTCCTGGTATCCCCATGTCCTGGTATCCTGACATCCTGGTGTCCCGGTATCCCCCTCTCCCGGTATCCCCATATCTCAGTATCCCAGAATCCCCATATCCCAGTGTCCCAGTATCCCCATATTCC
>NW_020906576.1:0-2940 GCF_003984885.1 Neopelma chrysocephalum | reverse complement strand
TTTAAATCACCGAGGCAGAGACATGCAAAGCAACCCCTGAACTGGGAATATCTTCCTGAACATCTCCTGGGAAATAAGTGCTGGTTGTGCACTTTTGAAGAACAAAAGTCTTCCAAGTTCCCAAACCCTTTGCATCGACCGCTCAGACATGCAAATGGGGAGTTATCAGCCAGTGGGCAGGTGTGGGACACTCTTTGAACATGACCAGCTTTGAAATGGGTGACCAAGATCACTCAGGAATGTCACAAACTTCCCCAGAAACTCGAGTCCCTCCATTTTACACTTGAGATACAAAGCAGTGTTTGCACAAAGTCACCGACTCATCAAAAGGGACAGAGATGATAAAAGGAGTCATAA
Organism: Neopelma chrysocephalum; assembly: GCF_003984885.1. Classification (NCBI taxonomy): domain Eukaryota; kingdom Metazoa; phylum Chordata; class Aves; order Passeriformes; family Pipridae; genus Neopelma; species Neopelma chrysocephalum. The sequence goes on along the minus strand of NW_020906576.1, from coordinate 2,583 downwards.
GTCCACTTCTGAAGGTGGTTGTGTGTCCAGCTAGTCTGGCTGGCTCAGTCCTCTCATCCCAGGAGCTGGAAGCTTTGGGATATCGCTCATTGGAATATTACAGAGGTCAGTGATCCCAAATCTCATGGTCACTTATCAGGGGTGGAATCACACACTCAGGACTCCAGTTAAAGCTCCTGCTGTGACAGCAAGTGGTGCTCCCAAATGTGTGACCAAAGCGCCAAAGAGCAGACAAAATTCCTAAGCAAATTGGATTTTGACTCCTGGCCGTTTTGGAAGGTGGAGTCAGCAGAATGGAGTCAGGAATATTCAGTGGATGCAAAGCAGAGAGATGAAAGGGGCCCCGTGGATCGTGGTTTCCCTCCATGGCCAGGAGAAGTCCAGGCAATCAACACAAACTGTAAACAACCCAATTTCACTCCTGGGAGCCCAAATGCAAATCAGAGCCACAATTCAGGCAGGGGCTGGTTGGTGAATGTGCAGGGCTGGCTCAGATCCCCCCGGCAGCCTGAGGAGGCTGTAAAAGCCTCTTCCCTCCTCCCTGTGCAGGCAGCAGACACTGCACTTCTGCCTCCAGAGTCTGGTGGGTTGTAATTAGATCGCATTTTTTATGTGATTATAATTTGCAATTCTATCCCTCTGCAGAATTTGGGATGGAAACACCTTTGCACTGACAGGAGCAGAAAATACTTCAGAGTCCTGCAAAAACAGCTCCTGTCACTTCTTCTCTATGGGACCAACTTTTTCCAGCTCTTTGAGAGAAACTGTTCCCTGGGAGAGTGGGGAGGTCTGGGACAGGAGTGAAGGGGGAAAATGGTGCTTGAGGATTGTCTTTGCTTTTCATTTTGAGGTGAGCTGCAAATCAGACCCTTCTGACACAATTTCTGAATGAAACATCCCAGCTTTGGGAGGGATTTGCATTCACAGGGGTTACCTCTGGAAAGAGGTTTGGTTCCATTGATGAGAATTGCAAGAGCAGAAAAATGCACTTGGTCATGAGAAATATCCACCTGAATGCATTAAAGACACTTTCACTGCAGTGCCTTAGTCAGAACCCTTTGCAGCCATTGACGTCTTTGGAATTCATCACCTTTGATCAAGCAATAACTTCAGTTGAGATGGCAAAAAATATATTACACATTTAATTCAGACCAACCTTGTGCTGTATTAGGACATCAAACTTTCCATTTGCTTCTGTTGTTTATTAAGAAAACCTGCTCCTTAAAATTATTAATTCTTTCATGGTCTTCCTTCACCTCCTTTAATTTAGTCCCACTAATGAGTGCAGTCAATGCAACTTCATCAACAGCTTTCCCTGGCTTTAATTACAGCTCAGCATCAGTCTGGACAGACACAGACAAAGACTCCAAGCAAGACATTTCACAGAGCTCAGGCTGGAGTTGTTTGGGCTGACAGGATGGTGACTCATCCAGAGCCTTCAGGTGAAGCTTTTCCAAACCTTCTTCCTTCAGGGACCAAAGCTCCCAGTCTCCAAACCTTTATTCCAGCACAATCAAGCTGGAACAAAGCAATGCCTGATAAAGCTCAGCTTTGCCAGACACAGCAAATAGGAGACAGTTTATAAAGACACACTGAAAAAGGGTTAGAACTCAAAAATCTTCCAGATTCCTTTAATCTCTTTCTCCCAGATGTGCTTCCCAGGCCAGCAAATTCTCAAGGCCAATTCCCTTGTGAGAACACCACACATCCCTCTCCTCTTCCCCTCCCAGACTTACCAGGGTCTGAGCTCAGCTGCCAAAAGGTGCTGCACCCACCAAAACACTCGGGCTGAACTCAGTGGTTCCCAGCCCTCCCACCACCCTTCCCCTGACCAAACCCTGCTTCTCTTCCTCCTTTTAAAGGGATCTTCCCAAGCATCTCATCTTCATAAATCACCTGTTTATGTCTCAACCCATTGCAGGTGAAGGCCAACTCTTTGATAAGGGGTCTCAGGCTTGATTTAAAATGTACAGACAAAAGAAAAATCATTTTCCACGACTGAAATCTGACTCCTTGTCTTTTGACAATGGGCATGAAGGGCTGGAGAAGAAAGAAGGACAGACAGACTCGGAGTAGGATGCAGCACAAATTTAATGAGGCTGAGGAATGGAATATAAAGGTAAGGAACACATTTCTATGGTCCAGTGAGGACAGAACCCACTCATCCCTCTCACAGTGACACACTCAGCAACCTGAAATCTTCCTTCTTCACTGGTTAAGTGAACTGCACTAATTCAGCCATGCAGGACAATTCCTAACAATTCCGTGTTTTCCCTGTTATCAAACACAAACACAAAAGCAGGACAAGACATTTGATCAGAAATACCAAGTAAAGCACAACAAAAGACAAGCAAAGGCCCGGTTGGAGGGAGGTGCAAAGCTCCCACAGCTCCCACAGCTCCGGCGGATCAGGTGAGGTCGTGGGTGTCCAACATCACGTCTGCAAACCGTGGCCGGGAGCTCAGGCCGGTGGCAGGTCGTGCTTCAGAATTCCTGGTGATTTCTTTCATGAGAACATTAACAGGGCCCGTAGAAGCCCCCTCGGAAGGTGCTGGAGCGCCGGGAGGGCCGGTTGTAGCCACC
>NW_020906575.1:0-364 GCF_003984885.1 Neopelma chrysocephalum | reverse complement strand
CCTGCACAGGCCCTGTGCTGTCCATGGCAGCTGCTGCACTTGTGCTGGAGAGCCCTGGCACCTCCCCTGGCACTACAGGCCCCTCTTTGGCTGTTCAATCCAGGCTCAGACGCCCTGAATTAGGTTCAGCAGTGAAGGCATGTCCAGGAGAAAACTGTCATTGTACTCTGAGGACATCCAGAAAATACCCTGATAAAGAACAGGAGAGAGACCTCTCTCCCTGTGCCACCTGACTCCATTTGGTCACCTGAGCACTTCTATGGGCTGCCCTGAACAGAAGGAACAGTAACAGGTTCCCCTGTCCTACATGTGGGCACCTTCTGCCACTGAAGTTGGCCAAAGCAATGTCCCAGCAGCCTCCAAG
>NW_020906574.1:0-1867 GCF_003984885.1 Neopelma chrysocephalum | reverse complement strand
GCCCAGGCTGGCACATCCCTGGGCTCATTCCAGGGGACAAATCCAGCTTGGGCCAAGTCAAATTCCCGCCACTGCTGCTCCACACTCCCAACCATGGACTTATTCCGGGCCTCCTTAATCCAGGCCTCAAGATCACAACCCCATCCCGATCCCTGTCCCTCCCACTGACCATTGCCCCACAACCCCATCCCGATCCCTGTCCCTCCCACTGACCCTCGTGAACAGCTCGTCCCAACTGCTGGCCCCAGGAAAGGCTCATCCCAAGCCCCAGGACCTACCCAGGATGTATCCATAGGTGGCATTTTTATACTCCTCCCAGGACACGAGCCCGTCCTCGTTGAGGTCGTGGCCCTTCCACTGCCGCTCCACGTCCTCATAAATCCAACGCTTCTGGGCAAACTTGATCCAGGCCTTGAGCTCCTCCACCGTCACAAACCCGTCGCCATCCTCATCTATTTTCCCTACAATCTTCCTGTTGGAAACATGGAGAAATCCAGCTAAAGTTAAGGAGAACAAGAGGCTGTAGGGGAGGGAAGGGGAAGAGGGAGCAAGTGGAGGTGGTCACGGAATTTGGGAATTCAACCATTTGGAGAGTTTATCCCTAAAACCAATGTATAGTTCAGCTGCCAAAATCCCAGCTCAGCCACTCTTGGGCCACTCAGGTTTTGGTTTCTTCAGAAATTAAGGGTTTTCGGGGAAAAACTTCCCTCTTAGACCTTCGGGAAAGACCCATCCGTGTGTCCTCCCGCCAAGATGGCACCAGGTGAGGAGCACGGACACGGCTTTATACTAAAAATGGGAATCTTGGCTCTGCCTCTCCTGGTGGCACGAGGAGTAAGGCGAGGTGGTTATGGAATTTGGGAATTCAACCATTTGGAAAGTTTATCCTCAAAACCAGCGTTTGGTTTAGCTGCCAAAACACCGGCTCCGACACGGAAACCTTTGGCTTGGCCACTCGGGTTTTGGTTTCTTCAGGAATCATGAACTTTAGCGGAAGAGCTTCCTTGCTAAACCCCGGGAAAGCCCCATCCGGCGGTGCCCGGCGAGGAGCACGGACACGCGTTTCCCTGGAGCTGGGAAGTGGAGCTCAGCACAGGAACCGGGGCCGGGGCCGGTCCCACCCGCTGCCCGGGGCAGCAACCGGAGCCGCGGCCGCAGCCGCCGCGTGCCTCCGTTATTTTTAGCAGCAGCTGTAGGAAAAGCCACGGCAGGAATGCGGGATCCAGGGGCAGATGGAGCTGGGGGGTGGGGGCCGTCGGATCCGCGGGGTTCGCTCCCGCAGCTCCGCGCTGGGAAGGTTTTGAGCTTCCCCGGATGAAAAATCAGGGATAACAGCCCCGAAATCCTTTGTCCGGAGAAGCGGGATCCCGGTTTTTTCCTTTGACAGGGAGGTTTAATGGAAAGCCGTTCAGGAATCCTCAGCTCCCACCCAGGTATTTGAGGAATTTTAAAAGACAGGTGGAAAATGCGGCATTTTTAAATCACCACCGGGACAACTAATTCCCAAAATACTGAGGCAAAGGGAAACCTGGACACCGGAGCCACCTGCACTGGCTCCCAGGTTTTTGTGTTCCAGAACTGCCTTGAACAAGGAAAACCAGGAATTATTCCATGGCACAAATGATGTTCCTGGCAATGGGAAGCTGGAGAGAGAACTGGGAGAAAACTGGGAGAAACATGGGATTTAACTCTGGCAGAGTCTCAGCACAGGGGCAGCGTGGGGGGCCCTGCCTGGGACACCTGAGGGATTTTATAGAGAAACATGTAAAATAAATACGTAAATGTGCAAACCTCTCCTCAGCAGAGCCCAAACTTACAGGGAAATAGGTAAAATACTACAGAAATATTTCAGAATTTTCCATCTCCA
>NW_020906573.1:0-664 GCF_003984885.1 Neopelma chrysocephalum | reverse complement strand
TTCTGCTCACAGTATCGAAAGCCTTGGTGAGGTCGACAAAGGTTACAAAGAGACCTTTGTTCTGTTCCCTACACTTCTCTTGCAGCTGTCTGAGAACAAATATCATGTCTGTGGTGCTCCTGTTGGCTCTGAAGCCACACTGAGATTCAGGTAGAATTTCTTCTGCTATAGTGGGAATTAGTCTGTTCAGGAGTATTCTTGCCAAGATTTTGCCAGCAATGGAGAGCAGAGTAATACCACGGTAATTTGAGCAGTCTGATTTAGTACCTTTCTTCTTATACAAGGTGATGATGACTGCATCACGAAGGTCTGATGGTAGTTCGCCTAGTTCCCAGCAGCGCACCACAAGCTCATGAAATTTAGCATGGAGTGCAAGGCCCCCATGTTTCCAGACTTCAGGTGGGATTCCATCAACCCCAGCTGCCTTGCCGATTTTCACCTGCTGTATGGCCTTGAGGGTTTCTCCTAGAGTGGGGGCAGTATCCAATTCGTATTTCACCGGTCGTTGTGTGATGGACTGAATTGCTGAGTCTTGGACTACACGGTTGGTACTAAAAAGAGTCTGAAAGTGTTCAGACCATCTATTCAGTATGGAGGTTTTATCTGCCAGAAGCGTTTGACCATCTGCACTGAGTAGTGGGCTATGGATTTGGTATGTAGGCCC
>NW_020906572.1:0-671 GCF_003984885.1 Neopelma chrysocephalum | reverse complement strand
TTCCCAGATCCATCCTCAGGAATGTTGGATGTTGGATTCATCTCCTCAGGGCAGGGGTGGATCCAACCTCCCCAGAATTCCAGGGGGAGGAATGAAAACGGGAAAGGGACAATCCCGGATGGTTTCTGCAACTTTTCCGGGATCTCCGCTCGTTTTTTAACTCCCCCCGGAATCCGGGATTCCTCCTTTTCCTTTCGTATCCGTGTCCAGTGTCAAGGAGGCTCCTCCTCATCCCTGAGCCTCCGGATTCCATCAGAGCTCCACCGGAATTCCCTGAGGGATCCTTCCAGCGGCCTTTCCGCCCCTGAGGATCCCACGGGCCAAAGGGGGGGTGGGATTGGCCCCATCCATGGGATTGGGGCTGGAATTCCCGGAGAAGCTGTGGCTGCCCCTGGATCCCTGGGAGTGTCCAAGGAAAGGTTGGAGCCACCTGGGATAGCGGGAGGTGTCCCTGAACATGGAATGGGATGAGCTTTAAGGTCCCTTCTCACCCAAACCATTCCAGGATTCCAGGATAAAGGACACTCAGGATCCAGTCAGAGGGATTTTTATGGAATGTGGGGATGGAAAAGGCGGGAAAGGGGAAGGGAGACCCTGCCCTGAGCCCTGAGATTCCCAGGGAACCCCCTTGTTCCCTGAACTCCTTCCCAGGGAGGAGTTGGGCTGGGGAT
>NW_020906571.1:0-714 GCF_003984885.1 Neopelma chrysocephalum | reverse complement strand
CCAAGTTTTCGGCTGTCCTCCGTTTAAATCACTGCAAGGACATCCTCCGGGCCTTTCTCTGGTCCATCTCCAATTTTGCCTGGGTTTTTCTCCCTGGCAAAGAGCTGCATTTAGCCCGTCCACTTGGCTCTGCTTCAATGCTGAGCCTTGCACCACTCCCACTAAACAGTGAGAGGGAAAACCAGCCCCTTTCTGCAGCCTGGCTGCAAAAGGGGGGGGAAGAAGAGGGCCTGGCTGCAGGGCCTGCCTCCCTCTCTCCCGCTTACCAGTTGTTTTGTGAGTCACGTCCCTCACAAACACTCACTCCAATGCTGCCTCCACCTCTGGCCTAGGCAGAGTTTGGGGGCCGCAGAGTTCCCCTTCTCCCCCCCTGCTCCAGAGGGGGTAGAAGGAGGCCCAGCCACCCCTGGCCTTCTACACTCACACACAGCAGCAGACACAACAGAATTGCCAGCAGCTTCCACTGGTTGTGTATATATGACTTTTTAGCAGAAGCGAACAAGACCAGAGGTGATTGACCCTTTAGGCAACACTGCCCTGGCAGCCAATCACCTCTGAGCCCCCGACCTTCAGGGAGGCCAATCTCAACCCATGACACTGCCCCATCCTGGGAAGTGTCCAAGGCCGGGTTGGACGGGGTTGGAGCCAGCTGGTGTGGGGGAAGGTGTCCCTGCCCGTGTGTTCTGATCCGATTAGGGAGAGATGCCTCAGCCC
>NW_020906570.1:0-397 GCF_003984885.1 Neopelma chrysocephalum | reverse complement strand
GCGTCACCGAGCTCTGCCCGTTGTCCCTGGGGATGCTGAACCGGCCCTGCACCGACGGCGCGTATCTGGCGTAAGTGCCACCTTCGTTGATCCCAGCGACCCATTCCAGCCCCTTCCCGGGGCTCTGGCGCACCCACTCCATGGGGTGGTCGCCGAAGGTGAAGCCGGAGGCGCGGCAGAGGAGCCGCAGGGACTCCCCCGGGGCCTTGAGGTGCCCCCGGACTCCACCAGGGTCACGGCCGCCCGCAGCCCTGCGGGGGGAGAAAAGGGAATATTGGGATGAGCCGGGGGAGCAAGACCCACCTGGGAGGGCCGGGACCCTCCCAGTGACTGGTTCTGAACTAAAACTCAACTGGTTTGACATCAAGTGTCAACCATCGGCCCCAAACCTAAATCT
>NW_020906569.1:0-1474 GCF_003984885.1 Neopelma chrysocephalum | reverse complement strand
CCAGTAACACTTGAGTCTTAATTTAATGGAGACCAAGGAAAAAAAAAATCTAATTGACTTGTCAGGATTGTTTTTCATCTTTAATTAAGGCTCGTGAAGGAGGCAGTAATTACACTTTACCAATAAATAATGAAAAGGGGGATAATGCAAATTCAAATCCAGTCCTGCCCTTGGGAAGGGCTCTGGGTGTGGGGGTGACCTCTGTGTCCCCAAGCCCCTGGTGCTGTCCTGGTGGCCTTGAGGTGGGTTGGCCCCTGTGACCTGGCCCTGTTGGCCATCCACAGTGTCCCTTTCCTTTCTCGTCCCACCAAACCAGACTGGAAAAATTTGCATCTGTAAGAAATAACCCAGCAAGGTTATTTTGTGCAGCCACAGCCTGGTCCTGGACCCCACCCAGAGCCACTCTGGAGTCCTGTGCTGCCTCCCCACCCTCCTCCCCGTGGTTCCCTCTGCAGCCTCGCTCTTCCCAGGCTGTATTTCAGCCACAGCTCGTTGGGCACTCGCTGTCACAGGCAGCTAATGAGGAAAAAGCCTTTCCCCCTGGTTTATGACAGTCATCATTCCATTGCTGGTCTGTGATGAAGAGAGACACAGCAGCTGCTGCCACCAGGGACCAGGAATTATGGCTCGTGAAGGTAAAAAGAGGAGCTGTTTTGCAGGGACGAGGGTTTGGTGGCTCTCTGGGGCCCCGGGAGCTCGGGGAGGTGAGTGGCATCACTGTCCTTCCTCACTTCATCCCTGCAACTTCTCCAAGAGGCATGGACAGCCCAGAAGAGCCAACAGGTCCTTGGAGGCAGGACAGACCAGTTCAAGCAGTTCAAGCCAGGCAGTTCAAGCCCTCATCCTGTGATGTCCCATGGAGGTGTTGCTCCTTCTGGTTCATCAGAGAGTCCTGGTAAGTGACCTGTTGTGGGGCAGCCCTGGATGGGGGTGGGATGGAGTGGAACACTTCCTTCCCTATTTTCCAGAGCCAAGAATGCCTTGGCAGGGGCATGGCTTGAGGCACTGGGGACCTGCTGCTGCTCTGCCAGGCCTGGCTGGATTAGAGCCGCTTAAAAGGAGCTCTTTGCATTTCAATAACTAATCCAAATGTGCCCAACTTTGGGCTCTTGGGAGCTGCTCACCAGCCCAGTGCCTCCTTTGTGCTGTTATCTGCAGCACACACCCCAGTAGAGCTGGTCCTAATTTCTCTAAGCCAATGTCATGGTATTGTTGGAGGTGACCTGGATATTCTCGTTCCATCCACAGGCTCATTCCCTAATCCTGGCTGACAGACAGTGCTGGAAGTGCCAGGAGTCCAGCTCCAGCCCCTGGCTGGTGCCCGGCATTGGGACCCCTGTCTCACCCCTCTCCACCTGCCCAGAGGGGCCGGAATTCCCAGGGGATGCTCAGCTTTATCCTTGCCAACCCCACCTGCCCCTGGAGAGCCCAAAACCACCTTCAGGACACGGGGAGTGTTGTCAGGAGGGTGCCC
>NW_020906568.1:0-712 GCF_003984885.1 Neopelma chrysocephalum | reverse complement strand
GCCCCCCCCCCCAGGGTCGGTTTTGGGTGGATCCAGATCCTGGTTCTGGGTCAGGGGGGTGGATCCCGGAAGTGGATCCCGGTCCTGGATGTGCCGGATCCCGGTGCCGGATCCCAGCCCCATTCCCGGATCCCGGCCCCATTCCCGGATCCCAGCCCCATTCCCAGCTCTGGATCCCGGCTCCTGCTGATCCCCCGGGATTGTCCTTGGAGTCCTGAGTTATCCCACCCTCGCCGTGGGATCCTGGATCCCCCCGGATCCCCCTGGATCCCCCTGGATGCCCCTGGACTGTCCCGGATCGATCCCTCGGGGCTGTTCGGGATCAATCCCGGATGTCCTGGGTCACCCTGGGCCGTTCCCAGATGGTTCCACAGGGTCCCAGATCCCTCTGGGTTGTTCTGGATCAATCCAGGCTGTCCCAGGTCATTCCAGACTCTTCTCCAGGGTGTCCCAGATCCCTCCAGGGTGTCCCAGCTCGTCCCGGGTCTCTCCAGGACGTCCCACGTGGCTCCGCAGGGTCCCAGGTCGCTCTGGCCTGTTCTGGATCCGCTTCCAGAACGTTCCATGAAATTCCAGATCACTCCAGGGCGTCCCAGCTCGTTCCAGATCACTCCAAGGTGTCCCAGATTACTCGAGGCTGTCCCAGCTCATCCCAGATCTCTCCAGGCTCTCCCAGATCACTCCGGGACATCCCAGTTCACTCCAGGGTGTC
>NW_020906567.1:0-741 GCF_003984885.1 Neopelma chrysocephalum | reverse complement strand
ACGCGGCTCTTCCTCAGCACCGTCGCCAGCATCCTCCCCCGGGGACAGGGGGGACACCCCGGGGACACCCCGGGCACCCCCAGCCCCACGGGGAACCCCGGCAGGTCCCGGCCACCCCCTGCGACCCCCGAGCCGGGACTTTCCTCCTTGTCCTCCTCGGGGCTCCCACGGCTGGAGCTGCCGGGAGGGCTCGAGTGAAAGAGGAAACAGGGAGGGAGGGGGGCGGGTGAGATCAGCCACGCGCACCCTGTCACCGGCCAGGAGGGGACAGCGCGGGGGACAGGCAGCAGGGCCCCCTGCCAGGCCGGGCATTGCCCGGGGCACCCACAGCGGGTGCCGGGATGCACAGCCACGCTCCGGGTGCGTGTGACACCGTGACAGCCTCACACACGGCTGTGCCACCACCAGAGCCGGGGGGGCCTCTGTCATTGTCCCTGCGGAGCATCCTGGCATCACTAAGGCCATCTCAGTGTCCCTGATGCCATCCCAGTGTCCCTAAGGCCATCCATTTTGGTGTCCCTGATGCCATCCTGATGTCCCTGATGCCATCTCAGTGCTCCTGAGGCCATCCCAGTGTCCCTGATGCCATCCATTCCAGTGTCCATGACACCATCCATCCTGATATCCCCGATGCCATCCTGGTGTCCCTGATGCCATCCTGATGTCCCTAAGGCCATCCATCCCAGTGTCCATGACACCATCCATCCTGATACCCCTGATGCCATCCTGGTGTCCCTGATG
>NW_020906566.1:0-309 GCF_003984885.1 Neopelma chrysocephalum | reverse complement strand
CTTCCTGCCTTCCTCATCCTCCTGCTCTCAATGATCCCCAGACCAGCTTCCCTCCTCTTCCTCCAAACCACCCCAAAATACCCCAAATCACCCCAAAACATCCCAAACCACCCCAAACCATCCCAAACCCTTCCAAACCTTCGTAAATCATCCCAAACCCTCCTGAACCTTCATCCTAAACCATCCCAAAGCATCCTAAACCATCTCAAACATCCTAAATGACAGAGGAAGGCAGGTCTGGCAATTCCCTAGGGGAAGGAGGAGGAGAAGGAGGAAGGTTTTGGGGTCCATGTGGGCAGAAGGGGAGGA
>NW_020906565.1:0-388 GCF_003984885.1 Neopelma chrysocephalum | reverse complement strand
GCGGTGCAAACGGCGGGTCCCGGACGCGGATTCCTCCTCCTCTTCCCTGCTCCGATTCCCTGCCAGCTCCGCCACTTTCTGCTGGTAGAGCCGCTGCGCTCTCTGGATGCTCTCCTGGTCCAGCTGGTGCCGGATGACGGGGGGAGCCGGCATTCCCAGCCGCTCCAGGATCCCCTTTTTGACGGCTTCCAGCTGGAGCCTGTCCTGGTCCCGCGTGAGGGGCAGGGAATGCACCGCGGCGAGGGGCAGCAGGAGCTGGAGGCAGGTGAGGGTGGCCCAGACATCCCTCAGCGCTCGGGGCATCGCGCTCCTCGGCATCCTGCAGCTCCCGGGGCAGCCCTTTGCTCCCGAATCTCGTGCAAAGGCTGGACGTGCCGCTGTCGGAGAT
>NW_020906564.1:0-765 GCF_003984885.1 Neopelma chrysocephalum | reverse complement strand
TGGGAACCATCATACCTCTCACTGGTACAGTCAAATACCATGGCAACCATCATACATTGCTGTTCCCTTGGTCAGTTACCATGGCAACCATCATACATTCCCATTGCTATGGTCAGTTACCATAGCAACCAGCATACATTTCCGTTGTTACAGTCAGTTACCATGGCAACCATCAGACATTTCCATTGCTATGGGCAGTTATCATGGCAACCAGCATACATTCCTGTTGCTAAGGACGGTTACCATGGTAAACATGATACATTCTTATTCCTATGGTAAGTTACCATGGCAACCAGCATATATTGCTATTGCTATGGTCAGTTACTATGGGAACCTCTTGGTTCCTCTTGGAGACAAGCAGATGCACATGAGCCTCCCTCTTGTCCACCAACCTGGCAGCTGTGCTCTAAAGGCCTGTGTCCCCAGGGCTGTCTTCACCAAGACCCTGCACAAACCTCTGGGACTCTTTGCATCCTGTCCTGGTGCCTTTCCAGTCAATTCCAGGGTTATCAAAGACAACTTGAATGGGCTCTTTGTCTCACTCCACAATGTCACTCAAACCAGTCTCTCCTCTGACCCTCAACCAAAAAAGTTCACCCAATTTGTTCATCCCCTAGAGCAGCTGCACAGGTCCCAGAAGCTCCTTCCCGCTGAGGACACCTCTCTCCTGCTCTTTCTCTCCTCTGTCTCCTTGGCCTTCTCTCCCAACCCATCACAGCCCTGCAACCTGGGAACTGTCTCAGCAGGCCTGGGCTGTTATTGCCT
>NW_020906563.1:0-568 GCF_003984885.1 Neopelma chrysocephalum | reverse complement strand
TGCAGAGACCCCCTGAATGGGTCCGTGTGGGGCCCTGCAGGGAGCAGGGGATGGTGGCCTGGGCATCTCCACCAGGGATCAGTTGAAGCCCCACAACAAGGTGAGATCCTGGCCCGGGGACTCCCAGGCAGGAGGAATGGGGATCGTGCAGCCCGAGGGACAGTGCAACAAGGAGCCAGAGCTGGGTGAGCTGAGGACCCCCTGAAGGGTGGGTGGTGAGCTGGACAGCCTGCATGGGTTCCCCAAGGTCCTTGGAGCACGAGGGGACAAGGACATGGGGCCTTGTGTGGGTGGTGCTGGGACCTGTGTGTGAGGGGAGATGGTGTAAGAGGGACTGGAGGTGTTTGTGGTGGGAGCAAAGGGTTGGGGTGTCCCAGGGAGCGTTGTCATGTCAAAGCCTGCATGTGATGAGTGATGTGCTGGTGTAACTTTGTGACAGACCCTCAGCAGCCAGTCAGTGCTGGTGCTGCTGGTGGTGGTGAGATATTTCCTAGGAGGGGTCTTGTGGCCCTTTTCCACCGCCCCGCTGGCCTGTTGAGGCCTGGCTGTGTAGGGGGTGAAGTTGTAC
>NW_020906562.1:0-1060 GCF_003984885.1 Neopelma chrysocephalum | reverse complement strand
AGCTCAGGCAATTCCATGCCTGAGCATGGGCACCCACCAGGGTCCCCTGAGCCACCTCCAGAGCTCACCTCCCTGCCAGGCTCCAGCCCTGGGCCCTGGGGCCTCCTCCAGTTGTCCTCACGGATTTTGTGTTGCAAAGAACGGAGGCATTTGAAGCTGAGTCCACGCTGACCTCGCTGCTCCTCCTCCTGCTCTTGCTCCCCTTGGAGCCTGGCAGCCCTCAGGGAGAGGCTCCAGCGGGCAGGGGATGCTGGAAGCTGCTGGGCCTGGCTGGCTGGAGCAATGGTCTGGCTGTGAGGAGCCTGCTTATCACTGCAGGCAAATTTGCTGTCCCTGCTACAAAGGAATCAGCGTGATCAGCTCCCATCAAGCTCCCAGGCCCAGCTCAAAGCCACTGTCCTCGAGCAAAGGTGACAAGAGCAGCAGCTCCCTAGCACTGACACTGCTCTGCTCTGCTCCAGCCCTGCAGCACAAACATCCCCAACATCCCCCACAGGGCCAGGATCCAGCTTCTTTTTTCCCAGTGCCTCCTGCTGCTGTGGCCGGTTCCTGTCCTGCTCTAGAAAAGCAGGATTCTGCTGCTTATCCGAGGCATATCCAATTATTTCCCAGGTACAGCTCTGGCACTGCAGATCCAAAGTGGGGAGAAGCCCAATAGCCAAAAGCAAGGGCTTGTGTAGGTGGTTTTACAGACAGGTTGTTTTTTGAGAGGTGTTTTCTCTTCCCTTTTCTGGCAAAGACAAGGAAAACAGGTCCAGAGCAGGCACAGGAGAGAAGCCAGGCTGTGAAGGTGACAGTGAGTTGTCTGTCATCTGAGAGCTGGTCCCTGTAGGAAACTGCTCTGGGCATAAACTGGAAAGATCCACTGTGGCTCTGCAGACAGGAGTGGGATGAGGACGGAAAAACCTTTGTGAAACTGGACACAGAACTGCAAAGTTGAGGACAGGAGGTGACTTGAGGGGTAGAGATTCATCTGAAGAGGATGTTGGGTCCCTCCCAAGCACAGGTCTGTGAGCTCAGGAGTGCATCCACAGCCATGCACACATCCCTTCCTGTCCAA
>NW_020906561.1:0-1263 GCF_003984885.1 Neopelma chrysocephalum | reverse complement strand
ACCCAGGTAAGTGCTGCTCTCCTCTCTCTCTCCAGACCAACCAGGGGCCGTGTTAGAAGGCAGCAGAACATCCCACTTTACACCAGTAGACTTTGTAAACCTAAAATTAGGATAATAAATGGCTTTAAAAGGCGCCCAGGCGGAGCGGAGCAGTGCAGGGCTCGGTGGTGATGATTCTCTCAGGTTTCTGTCAGCACAGTGGCTGTTCTCTCTCTCTCCAGGCATTTTAAAAATTCAGAGCCAGTGAGGTATAAATTCAGGTTGTACCAGGAGCTTGTATTGAGTGTAGAACAGTGTGTATTTCCAGCAAAACACATATGCTGAGAGGCTTTGTGGGGCTCCCTGCACTGAGTAGCTGGGAAGAGAGAAATCCATGGAATTGGGGCCTCTGTGCTCATCCAGGTGAACTGTGGCCATGTGCTGAGAGGATGGGATGGGAGGTGACCTAGAAGAGCTCCAAAGGTCCTCTAGGAGCATTGGCCTGGAATTGGGGACACACCCTGGGGGTTTTTTCAGCTTCTACTGGCTGGGTCAATTTGGTGAAATCCTTTGCCTTCTTTTTGCCTTGATACCTCAGTGGCACAGGGCTGGGGAATAAAGATATTGTCCTGAGTTATTTAATGCTTCAGAGGTTGCTGGTTGCCTGAGCAGTGTCTCAGTGGGTGCTGCACACCTTTGTTGGGGGGATGTGGCAGATCTCCCAGCAGTTGCCACCTCCCATTTGCTCTGGGTGTGTGCTCAGAGCTGGGCCCTCATTCACCCACAACCTGTTCAGCCTCACGTGGAAGGTTCTGGTGGCACTTCCTGACCTGTGTCACCTGGTGATCAGAGGAGGTTTTGCTCATGGTCCCTGCTGGGGAAGCTTTGGAAGGAAGGCAGTGGGAGCTCAGGCTGCTCCATGACCTGCAGGGCTCTACTCTGAGTGGGAAGGGTGTGTGGCTGAGGCAGGGACTGTGTGGTTGGGAATGTTTGATTGGACTGTTTGGTTAGGACAGTTTGAAAGGTTTTGGTGCAGTGCTCATCACCCTGTGCAGACAGGCCCAGGTGTTCTCTGGAAACCTTTTGCTGAGAACAAAACAATTTTCCTGAGAACTAAGAAGGATTCCTTTGCTCTCCCATTTCCCTCAGAACCTGGGACCCCTGTAATTCTCTACACCAGAGAGTTACCTGTGCAGTAAAATGTTAGTCTGGAGAACAGCACTTGAGTTTTCTCTTCTCCAGCTGAACATGACCCCATTACAAAGGACAGCAGTCACTGAGGAG
>NW_020906560.1:0-1954 GCF_003984885.1 Neopelma chrysocephalum | reverse complement strand
CGTGGCAGCTCCTGCCCATGTGTGTTTGTGCACACAAGGTGGCCCCTATACACAAGGATGTTCCTGCCCACCAGGCAGCTCTTACACACGTGTGCCCATATGTTTGTCAGCTCCTGCCCATGTGTCCCTGCCCTCCAGGCAGCTCCCACCCACAACTGTGCCCACCGGACAGCTCTTGCACACGCGCGTGCCCGTGCGTGCAGCAGCTCCTGCCCACACGTGTGTCTGAGCCCACGGGGCAGCTCTTGCACACACATGTGCACGTACCCACAGGGCAGCTCCTGCCCATGTGTCCCTGCCCACCTGGCAGCTCTTGCACATGCATGTGCCCATACGTGTCATCTCCTGCCCATGTGTGTCCCTGCCCACCTGGCAGCCCCTGCACACATGAGTGCCCATGTGTGTCAGCTCCTGACCACACGTGTCCCTGTGCAACCAGGGAGCTCTAGCACACACGTGTGCCCGCGTGCCTGGCAGCTCTTACGTGACCATGCACACAGGGCAGTTCTTACACACACACGTGTCCATGCAGACTCAGTAGCTCTTGCACACGTGTGTTTGTGCCCACAGAGAGCAGCTCCCGCTCACACGTGAGCCTGAGCCCATGGGGCATCTTTTGCACATACACCTGCCCATGTATGTGGCAGCTCTTGCACACACATGTGCCTGTGCCCACAGGGCAGCTCCTGCTCACACATGTCAACACCCACCAGGCAGCATTTGCACATGCGTGTGCTCATGTGTGCCCCTGCCCACGTGTGTCCCTGCCCAGAGCATCCCCTTGCACATGTGTCTGTGCCCACCAAGCCGCTCTTACACATGTGTGTACCCAAGTGTGTCCCTGCCCACAGAGCAGCCCCTTGCACATGCTTGTGCCCATGTTTGTGGCACCCCTGCCCCTGTGCGTGTCTGTGCACACAGGGCAGCCCCTGTGCACATATGTACATGTTCCTGCCCAACAGGCAGCTCTTGTACACGCATGTGCATGTGCCCACAGAGCACACGTGTGCCCAAACGCACAGGGCAGCTCTTGCTCACGTCCATGGCAGTTCTGTGGCCCCTACCCACGTGTGCCCGTGCCCACGGAGCATCCCTTACACACACACGTGTCCCCTGCAGACCGGAACAGCCCTGGCACACGTGTGTTCACATGTGTGTGGCAGCCCCCGCCCACGCGTGCGCCCGTGCCCACAGAGCAGCTCTCACACGCACACACGTGCCCGTGCACACAGGACATCTCTTACACGCACCGTGTCCCCCCGTGTCCCCCCCGTCCCCTCGCCCACGTGGCCCCTCGGGACACCGACCCCCCTCCCGCTGCAGGTGTGCGCGGTCGCCGCCAGGGGGCGCTGGCTGCCGGGAGCCCCTTCCGGCGCGGGGGCTGCTGGGAGTTGTAGTTCGGCACCGCTCCCCTCTCCCGGTGTCCCGGGGCCGCTCCCGCTGTCCCGCTGTCCCGCCGTCCCGGTGTCGGTCCCGGTGCGGCGGAGGCAGCGCGGGGGCAGCTCACAGCCCCTTTATTGACGTGGCAGGGGGGGCCCGGCGGGGTCCGGTGGGGCTCGGCCTTGTCCCGGCCTGTGGCTCAGGCCTCTGGCGGGGCCGGGGCGGGCCTGGGGAGAGAGGGGTGCGACAGGATGAGAGGGGGGGTCCTCATAGCTCCCCCCACAGACCCTCTGCCCCCCCCCCCGCCCCCCCCCCTGCCCCCCCCCCCGTTTCTGACCCCCTCACTTCTCCTGGGTCCCCTCCGTGTCCCCCCACCCCACACCTCCCTCTGGCCCCCTGCAGACCCCACCCTGGCACCCGACCCCACTTCTTCCCTTCCCTGCCCTGATTCTGACCCCCCATTTCTCCTGGCTGCCCTCTCTGCCCTCTGCAAACCCCACCCTGGCACTCCACAGCCCCCTCTGCCCTGGTCCTGACCCCCCATTTCTCCTGGGTCCCCCCTGTGTCCCCCCCC
>NW_020906559.1:0-493 GCF_003984885.1 Neopelma chrysocephalum | reverse complement strand
TTCCAGAGGCACGTGGTGGTGCTGGGCACAAATTCCTGACTCACCCCCGCTCTGAGCTCATGTGGAGGCTCATCATTCCTGGGAGGAAGGAGAGACACCAGGATTGGGGCCCCTGGCTCCCTGCCCTGGTGATGCCACAGTGGGGACAGGGACGGGGCCTTCAGGTGTGCCCAGAAAGGGGCTTTTTGGGGGGCGTCCCCTCCTTGGCTCCCCCAAGATGGGCCACGTCCCCCTCAGCCACGCACCCCAAAAAGCTGGGCCCTCGCTGAGACATCCCCCCTTCCCAGAGCCACATCCCAACAGGGAAACACCACAACCATGGACTCACCTGCCACCATCCCCTCGGCCACAGCCTCATCTCCTCAGCCATGACCCATCTCCATCTCCTCACCCACAGCCCCCCATCCCACCATCTCCAGCCATAACACCCCTCATCCCCTCAGCCTCATCCCCATCTCCATCTCCTCAGCCATGACCCACTTCCATCTCCTCA
>NW_020906558.1:0-1072 GCF_003984885.1 Neopelma chrysocephalum | reverse complement strand
GAGAGAGAGACAAAGTAATGTATATAAATATATTTACACTTATATTTTAACTGTATATAACTGTAAATATATATATGATTTCACAGGGAAAAGGGAAAGGGGAAGGGAAGAACAAAAACCAAAATAATATATATATATAGTACCCCGATCAGTAGCCCAAGGTCTATCAACTAAAAGAATTAGCAGAGAATATCTTACTACTCTCCTTGGGACAATGGAGAGTCACACTGGAGCGACTGCCGGCAGCCTCTGCCTCCCAAGGTCAACAAGGCCTTACCAGGCCTCACTCTCCAAGCCGACAGACTCAACACAGGGAGATCTGCACCTCCAAAGCTGCCGGAAGGAAAGAGAGCGAAGGTCTTTCCTCCCTTCTTCTTATACCCCAGTTTACGTAAAAATCGTAGGGAATACTGGGTAAATCTGGGCACTTCCTTGGTTACAAGCTGGTCACCAAGGAAGGCCTAGGCCAAACTATCACATTCTCCACCCCTTATTCCATACTATTTTTATGTAACACATATTTCACGTTCGCCTACATCCCGTGCATATATATACATATATACATATATATAGTCCTTGTTGGTCCTCTGGCACAGTTGTCTCATCGTTGGAAATCAATACCGACATCAGTTCAGTTCAGTCCAGATGTTTGGTCTCCTCAGTCACAATTACAGTTCTGATTTTAGGACTGTTTCATCGTTGGATACCGGCATCAGCTTACTTCAGGTCTCTCTCTCTCTCTCGTCTGGTGATTGGTTTCCTGCAAAAACACAACTCAGGACATACAGTTAGTTTTTCCCCAAGGCTAAATTTCCTTGAGGCACACATTGGATCACTCCGTCCTTTCTCATTATCCACCATGTATGTCCTGGCCCTTGGGCAAAGACAATCCCACAAATGGGTTTGTCTTGGCCTGAGGCAGGGGTAACCCAAACAGCTCTCCCTAGCATTCCCCTCAAGTGGATTGCTGGAACTTTATCTCCATCAACAATATGGAGGGATTCTGCTTCTGCAGGGCCAGCTCGATTAACAGAACCCCTGGTGTTAACTAGCCAGGTGGCCTTGGCTAAGT
>NW_020906557.1:0-702 GCF_003984885.1 Neopelma chrysocephalum | reverse complement strand
AGTGAAAAAGTTTACTGACAAGAAATATAGCAGCAAAACCAGCAATACCAACAGAACAGTTCAAAGCATCAACAGAGAGAGAAATTGCCTCCTCTCTCCCCCCTGCCCCAACTCCCTTTTGGAAACAGATAAAAACAGGGATCAACACGTGCCTCCCTTCCCCCTCTTCCCCCTGAATGAACAAAGAACAAATATTAAACCAGGGCAAAGAGGTGGCAAAGCAAACTCTGGAAAACCCTCTCATCTGAGATCAGTTGTGCTGCCCAAGAACACGCTGACTCCAGAGGTGTCCAAGGGGGGCAGAGCCGGCGACTCCGGTCCGTGCGGCGGCGGGGGAGAGGCAGCGGCTCTGCTTGATTCCATGGAGTTCTGGGGAGGCACAGTGGCCCTTTGGTTCCAGGAGGATCTGAGATGTCTCAGGGTTCCATTTGTTCCAAAGAGACCCCACATGTCACAGTGGTCCCTTAATTCCATGAGATTCCACAGTGTCCCTGCATTCCTTTGGTTCCCTGAGGCCCTGCAGTGTCACGCTGACACTTGATTCTGTGAGGTTACAAAGAACTGGAATGGCCCCTTGATTTAAGGCCAACTGCACTTGGGGCTGCCTTGTGGGGAGTGTGGGCACCCAGACAAGGGAGTTGTCACCCCCCTGGACTCAGCCCTGGGGTCACCACATCTGGACTGGTCTGTCTGTCTGTGAGG
>NW_020906556.1:0-766 GCF_003984885.1 Neopelma chrysocephalum | reverse complement strand
GCTGCAGCCTCCTCTCGAGGGGATGGACGAGCTGTTAAACCTCTGCAGAGAACAGATTGTCATTTGCAAGGATGTTGACACATCACTGGCTTTTCTTTTCGCTGCAGACGCCTCTCTGGAAACCAGATCTCCAGGATCCCAGGGGAAGCTTTCTTTGGCCTTTACAACCTGAAGATTCTGTAAGTAGCTTGCTCCCCTCTGCAGAGCCACCCCTGTCCATGCCTCCCCTGGCCCCCTGGCAGTAGCCATGCATGGGGACTTGCAGCCATGCAAGGAAATGCAAAGCTACAAGGAGGTGTGGTGTCAGATGTTAAACCCACACTGGTCAACACGCCCTTGGCGACTGGGGAGCTGTGTCCCACCCCGTGGGCCACCCATTCCCCTGCTTCCTGCAGCAAACCAGTGAGCAGCCCCACCCAGGGCACAGCTCCCCACTGTGTGATGTGCCCCAGGGGAACCTGTAGAGGTTCACATTTTGCATAAAACTCACCAAATGCCGTGTCGTGCTGTCCCCCAGGTGTGGTGTTCAGACCCCAAGCTGGCCCCCATCTGCTCTGCTGCTGTATTGAGGCTGGGTTGGAGCATCCCAAAGGTCCAGATACCTGCACTCCCCCAGGCACTGGGGAAAGGGCTCAGCCTGTCCTTGCCACAAACCTGTGCATGGCCCAGGAGGCCTCTGCAAGGCTCTGGAGTGACCTGCCCCTGGGAAGGGTGGGATTCTTGGACAGTCTGACCTCAGCTGGAGCCCAGCTTGCCCACTGGGGTG
>NW_020906555.1:0-993 GCF_003984885.1 Neopelma chrysocephalum | reverse complement strand
GGGAAGCAGGGACTGGTGCTGGGAATGGCTGAGTGACATTGCTGAGCGTTCCCAATCCCGCAGAAAAGTGGGAATTAAGGTTTCAGTGAGGTAACAAAAACCATAAATTACACAAAGTGTCTCCAGTGGTGGAAAGCATGGGGTGGGGGGAGGAAACTGGGAGCAAAAATAGGAGTTTGCCTCTTGTGTTGACAACTATTCCACAGGTGTCTGTACTTAAAGGCAGGAAAAATGTGCTCCTGGGAGTAAAGCCCGTGGAGGTGCATTTGGGCCTGTTGCTGTTCGCAGTGTGTTTGAGTAACTGCTCCGGTGTAGTGGTGACAGTTCTGGTATCGAGGTGTTCATAAAGAAGTTGAGACAGCCAATAAAGTATCAAACATCAGAGCGTGGGCTCCCTTTTCACTGTTACCCTCGGGAAAAAAACAGGGCTAAAAACTGCCATGGAGTGGTTTGGGTGGGAAGGGGCTTTAAGGATCACCGGGTCCCGCGGGCAGGGACACCTCCTACGGACCAGGTTGCTCCAAGCCCCGTCCAGCCTGGCCTTGGGGACTCCCCGGGCTGGGGCAGCCTCAGCTCCGGTGGGAGCGGAGGAGCTTCCAAGTCCCTTCGAGCCCAAACCATTCCCAGTCCGGGACTCGATGACGTCACACATGACAATGACGTCACCGGTCCGCTCCCGTGCTGCAGCACCGCCCGCCCTCCCCTCGGGGTGGGCGGGGCCTGCCGCGAACTCTCCAATAGGAGGCGAGGGGAGGCGGGGCGAGCGGCGCAGCGCTCGCTCCCATTGGTTGCGGCGCACCGTGTTTTGGCGGCGGCGGGGAAGGGGAGGGGCGGGGCCGGCGCGACAGGCGGCGCCCGCTGATTGGTCGAGGTGGAGCCGGGGGCGGGACCAGGGGAGGGGCCGTTCGGGCGGCGCATGCGCGGTGCCTCATGTGGCGGGCGGTGCGCGCGGCGGTGTCGGGAGCGCGCACGGTAACGACCCCGCCCCCCCCC
>NW_020906554.1:0-584 GCF_003984885.1 Neopelma chrysocephalum | reverse complement strand
CCGCGGCTCAGCAGGGAAGAGCCCCTGTGGGAACTGCCTGCCCTGGCGTTCCTGGTGGAGGTGAGCCTGATGGCGAGCGCTGCCTGGCCCAGCTGCCTCCCCCTCTCTGCCCTCTCACAGCCGCAGCCACCTGGGACGGTGCCTGCACCCTGTGCTGCTGCCTGGGCCCAGCCCCGGGCGGGTCCGGGCTCCTGCCGGCCGGGCACCCCATCACTGCTCCCTGCCTTTCAGGTACTGCACTGCCTGAACCCCAGACAATGTGGGCTCAGCGTCCTGCAGGTTATTTCAAGGCGCCTGCGCAGTGAGTGCCCCGAGAGGCGTCGCCTGGCGCTCCGAGGCCTGGTGGTGATCAGCAAGGCTCCTGCACAGGTGAGCACGGGGCAGGGGCTGAAGCCGGGCCGGCAGCGTGCGGCTGTGCAAGGCAGTAGCTTGGCCTTGGCTGGCCTTTGGCAGCTGTGCCAGCTGCTCCCAGCTCTCCTTCTCCCCGTTCAGCTGCCCGACTCCTTTGGGACGCGCCTTTGGCCTCTGGGCCCCGCAGCAGCAGCGTGGGGCTGCACCACAGCATTGTCTTCCACACAGGCTAA
>NW_020906553.1:0-707 GCF_003984885.1 Neopelma chrysocephalum | reverse complement strand
CAGCTGGAGCGGCTCCGGGATGTGAGGCAATGGATCAACGGGATTTATGGGGCTCCAAGGCTGGAGAGGGATTGGGGACAAGGGATGGAGGGACAGGACACAGGGAATGGCTTCCCAGTGCCAGAGGGCAGGGATGGATGGAATATTGGAAGGAATTCCTGGCTGGGAGGGTGGGAAGGGGCTGGAATGGATTTCCCAGAGAAGCTGTGGCTGCCCCTGGATCCCTGGAAGTGTCCAAGGCCGGGTTGGAGCAACCTGGGATAGTGGAAGGTGTTCCTGGGATGAGTTTTAAGTCCCTTCCCATCCAAACTATTCCATGATCTCTCCTCAGCCCCTGTAATCCCCAGGGAAGGGGAACTCAGTCCCTGCCCACCCTCACCTTTTCCAGATTTTCCAAAGCTCTCAAAGCTCAAACTGGGAATAAAAAAACAACACCAAAACCACTCAACCTTCTGGTGTCATTTACATTTAATTAAATTAAACAATTAAAACTCGCAGCATTTACAGAGTTTGACTCTCCACCCAACAGCACCAAGAGTCCAAACACACCCAAATCCACCAAGACAGCGGGAAAGTC
This sequence comes from Neopelma chrysocephalum, assembly GCF_003984885.1. Classification (NCBI taxonomy): domain Eukaryota; kingdom Metazoa; phylum Chordata; class Aves; order Passeriformes; family Pipridae; genus Neopelma; species Neopelma chrysocephalum. Next base: position 130 of record NW_020906553.1, on the reverse strand, counting down.
CTTCAGTCCTTCCTTGGATTCCTGGATTTGGGAGATATCAAACAGCTCAGACCAGTTTTGTCCGTTCCATAGGAGGAGGTTGCCACGGAACCAGGGATTGTGGATCAGTGTCTATCCAGAGATATATTCC
>NW_020906552.1:0-4622 GCF_003984885.1 Neopelma chrysocephalum | reverse complement strand
CACACGACCCCCTGGGACCCCCTTCACCTTCTGGCGCAGGTAGAAGCTGAGCCCCAGCGCCAGGGAGACGAAGCCCAAGAGGAAGCCCCTGGCCCCTCCTTCAGAGCAATTCCTGAGGCTGATGGAGCCCAGCAGGGCCGGGGCAGCCGGCGGTGTCCGATCCCGGTAGAAAGCGGGGAGGGCCTGGCGGTGTCTAACAGAGATAAATCAAGGCAGATCTCTCTCTTTCTTTTACCCCCTGGGCAGTGACCATCAAGAGGCGTCCCTGCTTCACAGCAGAAGCTCCACACACTTCAACAAAGTCTGTGGAAGAATCTGCTCTATGAAAGTTTGACCTGGGCTTTTATGCTTATCCAGTGATGGATCTCCAGTCACATATTGCCAGGCCAGTGAGCAGCTGATCTGTCAAACTCTGCTTCCAAAAGCAGGATGTTTGTTGGAAGGTTGGGGAACCAGGCTGGGTTTGGCACATTTCAACACTAAACCAACCCCTTGGCACCAGCAGTAACTCCCCACAGAAAGCTTGCATTGCTTGCATTCTCCCATCAGATTCTTTTCCAGGCAGAACATCCTGCTACAAGGGGTCTGTTACACCCGCCCCAGAAAGGAGGGGGTAACCCAGGTTCTTATTAATAAATCCCTTGGGGTGGATTAGAGTGAAATGACACAGAATAATTGGTGTTTGAAAACATAAATATGTAGGGTTTATTTTAGAACACTTTTGTTTCAAAGGTAAACAGATATGTTGCCAGTTTGGGTGTTATCATCTATATCTCTCATCTACAGCAATGTGGCATAAAGAGAACCTTTAGGGAAAATGCATAAGGGAGAGAAAGGAAAGACAGGATAAGGGTGAGGGAGAGTAAGGGAAAGCAAAGCTGAGAGTGGAAAGATGTCTATAGTCACTGCCCATGGGGTCCAGTGATGGAACTTGGGAGTTGCAGCTTCCATGTCTGTGAGTTGAAGTGGTGGCCTTGATCCGTTGGAGGTGGGGGAGGGAAGCCCCCACACTCCAAGAAGTTCTGAGTTATTATATCCATGGATGGTGTCCCGGGCCATGCCACGAACCCCCAACATCTCCTGGGCCTGCACGGAGTTCCCGTGAGGGGCCTGGGAAAAGGGTTTTTCCTGCCTTTCAAGGTTGGCAGAGGGGGGGATGGGCTTTGATGGGCCATCAGAGGTATAATGCAAAAGTCCTGCAGAAGCCTGCAAGAGTCCCTTGGCAATCCTAGAATGCATAAATCATGAACCATTTCAGTCTCTGACACCACCCCGTGATTTATACACTCAATAATTTCTCTTCTTTGATCGTTCACTGTGAATCTTCTTTGTGGGCGGTGCCTTTCCTGTAGTGGACAGAAAGAGAGAAGAGAAAAGAAAAGGAAGAGATAGCACAAATCTTTTCCCAATGCAATGCAATTTCCAAAAAAACCTACAGTAAAATAGTAAGCATATGGGACATAACAGGATCTCAATAGCTACAATCAAAATTCCTAACATTAACAAAGTTACAAACATCAGGATTTAATACTGACACAAATCTAATTTTCATTAGCCACTCTCTCCATCCCATGAGTAGTATTGTTCTATAATAATGTGTCTGTTAGAGGGGCCAATGTGTCTTGAAATTGGACCTGAAATTACACATCAGTTTTATGCAAATACATTGAGTTACTTGGGAGCTGGTACGAGGCCTTCTTATATTCTCTTCAGGTAACACTTGTTTTGTCTAGATTTAATTTAATTTGTTAATATTTTGAGAAATTAAGCCAAATATAAAATTTGATGCCTTCAGAGGCAGAGAGTTAATGCATCTAATACATATTTGTATGATTCCAAATGTGCATAAATTCTTGTACCAACTCCCAGGCTAAATTTGGTGGAGTTTCTTGGTTCTCGATTGAGACAGAATTACACATATCTAAAAGCTTCTCCCAAGTCAACTTGTTTTTCAAAAAAAAGACAAAATAAACTTGGCAAAAAATTAAACTAGCAATACATAAAATGGCTTGTTTTACACAATCTTACCAGTGAGTTGCTCATGATAAAAACACAAATAAGTCAACAATTATTAATAAGCTGATCATACAAGCAATTTTGGGAGTAGAGGAGACACAAACACAATGTTTGTGGTAAACTTTTACATACTGCAAAACTACTGAGACAAAAATACACAGACGTGCATATCACAAAGTTAGTAAGATAAAAACACAAACACGTGCAAACCATCAGTGCTGCAAAGAACAGTAGAACTCTCCAGTCCTGTTGCTACTTCGTTTTCTCATGGCATACTTGTAAACTGATAACAGAAGCAGTTGTGGGGGCAGTTATCTCTTCTGCCCATTGCAGCAACTGAAAGCTTTATCGCTCTCACGCAGTTTGATCTCATCTGCTGGCAGGTTCCTGTAAAAAGAGGAAATCTGGCCCACTATGGACCCATTATTAAAAAGAAGGAATTATCTATTTATCCAACTCCTTTTCTTATCTGGCATGATGCCACCAGGGCAGCAATAATGGAGAAGTCTGGAACGTGTTTTCTCCAAAAAGCAAATAAACCCAGAGCATGCTGGAGCTCCTTTTTACTCCTCAGCATCTTTATTTGCTCTAGGGTGGCCAAGGTGTCAGAGGGAATACACACTGCTACTTTTTCTGTGGGAATTTGAAGTCAATGTGTCAAACTCTGGGGTTTATTAATTGAGACAGGGAAGTAGATATGTTTCTGAATGTTAGTTCTTTCGCTGTGTCCATTCAATCCCACACACCTCAAGCCCTGCCCTCACACAATATATTGGGAGTGTTTTAAGATGGCTTTTAATTGAGCCAAAGAGGAAGAAAAAAATTATTTTGAACCTTGCACCAGAGCCAAAAAGACATGTGCCCTGATTTCACTGAAATACATCTACTCTAAGAGGCTTATCTAAACTAATCCACCAAATTAGCTGCAAGAAGGTACATTCAAGAAAGCTCCTTTAGGGGGTTGGGGGGGACAAAGCATCCACAAAAAAAATAAAACAACACCAAAAAAAGCCCAACCTAACACCCAACTTATCATCTCTTCACATATTTTATAAAAAACGTGTCGCTGTAGTAAAAGCTGTAGAAACTGCATTCTTACATTTCTGAAGCTATCTTACACTATACACAGTGCACTGATCTATAAACCATATCTGAAAGAGGACCCTCCTCTGTTTATTTTCTTTTATTTACCCCGGAATATTCCAGTGGGTTTTCCCTGCGCCCCCTTCCCAAACTGTGCTCCGGCCAGCCAGGCTGTTTGCTACATTCCATGGCCGACCCCGCGCACTCGGCACGGACACGTTCCGGGCGTGGCAGCGGCGGGCGGGGACCAAAAGCTCACCCATGCCTGATCAAGGGTTCAAAGCCCCACCCCGAGCTCATGAATATGCAGCAGGGCGGGACATTTGCATCACCTGGGATGGCCCATTGGTGGGGCAGCAGCCAATCAGGCGCCAGGGCGTGGGGGCAGCAGGCAGAGGGTGGGGGTGGGGCAGCGGCCTTGGAACAAAATCTTGGAAATCTTTTATCCGTGCATGGGATGACTGGAACCATCACTTACATCAGGGTTATCTCTACGTGCTGTCTTTATGTCATCTGACATCTAATGCATGGTTTTTAAAACAATAGATTAAAGGGGTTACACTTTTTAAAGGTGCAAGGAACACTCAATTCAACCCTCACAGTTGAATAAATAACACTCCAATAAATACCGACATCAGAAAGGCATCTATTTTAAGTCCAGAAAAGGGACTTTCCACATGGATGTCCTGTCATCCAGAACTATTAGGGAAGAATTCAATAGAATAAAGAAGTCTAGAAGTGTTCTGTCCAAGATCCAGGTGAGATTCTCTATCTTCTAACATTTCACTGACCTAGAAAGCAAGAATTTGGCACAGAATTAATACCGGAGAAAAATGAGACCAGTGAAAGATCCTGAGCTCAGGAGAACCTGACTGTGCTGGGGAATCGGAGCTTTCACTCTGGGAAATGAACTGCTCTGAAAGAGTGGGAAGAAACCAGGAACAAAGGCTGAGTTCAAATGCTCAAGAGTAAACAACTCCTTCCTCACCAAAAGGTCTGAGCTACCCTTAACTCATCTCTAGACATCCATGGAAATAAAACAGCCTGACCTTGAACCCAAGGGAAACAAAGACAAATTCCATGGCTTTAGCTGGAGCAAGGTTGAGGGGGAATTTGTCACTCCTCTATGACATCACATGCTCCCTATGAGATCAAACGCTTCCTGTGACATCACACCTCCCCTATGACATCACACCTCCGTTATGGCATCACACCTCCGTTATGGCATCACATCCATCACATGACATCACATCTCTCCTGTGATACCATATCATCCCTGTGACGTCACGCCCTCTCATGTAACATCACAGCTCTCCTGTGACAGCACATCCTTCTTGTGACATCACACCCTCCCCTATGATGTCAAAAACATCATATGACATCACAGCTCCCCTCTGACATCACATCACCCCTATGACATCACATCTCCCCTATGACATCACATCCTTTCTGTGATATAATAGCATTCCTGTGACGTCCCATGCTCGCCTGTGACATCACATCCTCCCCGTGACATCACAACT
>NW_020906551.1:0-4233 GCF_003984885.1 Neopelma chrysocephalum | reverse complement strand
CCTCAGCACAGCAGAGACACGGACCTCTTGGGGCACTTCCAGAGGAGGTCACCAAGGGGATCAGAGGGCTGGAGCACCTCTCTGATGGAGACAGGCTGAGAGAGTGGGGGCTGTTCAGCCTGGAGAAGAAAAGGCTGGGGGGAGACCTCCTTGGGGCCTTCCAGTACTTCAAGGCAGCTTTTTAGAAACATGTGGGCAAAGGGTTCAGTAGGGCCTGTCACAATAGGACAGGGGGTGAGGGGTTTAAACTAAAAGAGGGGAGGTTCAAACTAGAGAGAGGGAAGAAATATTTTGTGGTGGGAATGAAACACTGCAAGTGCCCAGAGAGCAGAGGGAACACACAGGACCTCTGTTAGCAGGGACATCTTCAGCTGAGATGGGAATAGTTTGGATCAACACGCTCAGGCTCCACTGTTTTGCCTCTCTGCAGTTGCACAGAACGTTTGGAAGAGACTGATAACCACGAGGTGCCCCAGTGTCACTGGGTGCCTTTGGTTCCCTGAGGCCCTGCGTTGTCACAGGCTCCTCCTGGCCATCAAGAGGCCATGAAGTGTCAGAGGTGCCCCAGGGCACCATGAGGTCCCGCAGGGTCAAGGGGCACCCTTGATTCCATGTGTCCCTGGAGTGTCCCAGTGTCCCCATGGCTCCAGGAGGCCCCGCTGTGCCACAGACAGGCAGCTGTGGGCTGATATCAAAGGACCCAAAAGCGATGTCACTGTGAACTCTTGAGGGCTGGAAGCAGCTGGGGAGACCCGAAGGCCAAAAAGAGCCGGGGAGAACCGAAGGCCGAGCCATGCCCTGGAGCCAGGAGAGCTGAGAAACAAAAGGAGCCGGGAAGACGTGGCAACACCATCCCGCCCCGGCCCTGCATTTCGGGATCAAGAAATAGGTTTGGCAAAAAGCAGGTGGGGTGGTGGGAAGGGGCAGAGGCAGCAGAACCAGCACAAAGCGAGCGGCTCCCGGCGCTGCCAGTGCTCGGTGGTTTTGGGGTTTGGTTTGGGATCTGACGGGAGGAATTATTGCTGTGGTGGTGGGTGACAGAGGGACTGAAGGCCTGGGCACGAGAGGGATGCCTGTGCCCTCAAGTGACAAGTGCCCAGACAGGGATCAGGTGTTCCCGCTGGGCTCACAGACCAGGTCTACCTGCTGGGCTCAGACACCAGGTCTACCCAGCAGCACCCAGGGAAGGGAGGGAGGATCATCGTGCTCCGTTCCATCACTGTCACCAGGTCCAGTCAGCGGGCACAGACAGCAGGTGTCGTGGGTTGGCCCTGGCTGGACACCAGGGACCCCCTAAAGCTGCTCTCTCACTCCCCTCTGCAACTGGACAGAGGAGAGAAAAAAACAGCCAAGGATTCATGAGCCAAGAGCTGGCAGATGTCACTTCCTGATCACCTTCACAGGCAAGACAGACTCCAAGGGAGGATATGAACTGATGCCAAAAAACCTTGGAATAACAGAACTGCTCAGAGACTTGGCATCTTTAAGAAGCAAAGTATTTGTTTCTTCAACGTTGGGAGCAAGGTAGCTCACGCTGGACAAACTTGCTGGGCTGGGAAGTGCAAAAGCAAGGCATTTTATCCACTTTAGATCCATGGTTCCACCCTGGCCCTGGGCCCCTCTATCTAATTCAAACATCTAGTTTCCCTGATTTATTCCCTTGTGGTCTATTGTATTCTTTCTATACTGAAACTTTGGTTGAGTGAGCAGAACAGACCATGGTGTTAACCAGTGCTCCTAAAATGTTCTTCTGGCAACACAGGCAGAGCAAACGTGATGCAATGACCTTCTCCTGGCTCAACAGGGCAAGGTCTACCAAGTGAGCCACGGCAAACTCTTTTTGTGCCTTTTTGCCATCACAACTGAATTTATTACTAAGAGGATGAGACCAAAAGAGTGAGAAATAAAATCCTCTTGAAAACACCTTCCCCCCAGCCCTCCTTCCTTCCAAACTCTCCCTCCTCCCCCCAGCACTGCAGGGAGACAGGGAATCCATCACGACAGTAGCTGCCGCCGCGCCACTCCTCACGGCACCCGGCGTGAACGGCGCCGCCGTGTCCGACCGTGGAGGCGGGAGGGCAGCACGCGGGCGGTTGCCATGAAGGAGGGGGAGGTTCGGTAGTTTCTTTAGGTTACGTGGCAGCCCCGACCACCGGACGGAAGTGAATCCTTCACTTCCACCGCCACCGCCATGTTCAGGCATTTCTCGGGGGAGGAGGATGACTGTGACGAGCAAATGGACGGCGAGTCTATAGAGGACACAGGAGGGGAAATGGCTGCAGGGTCGGGTGGGGATCCTTCCGTAGGGAGGAAGGTCCCATTTGTTTATGGGACAAATGCCGGGAGGAAGCATCCCACATGGGTGACTGGAAAGTAGTAAATGCATGCCCTGTTATACATCGACCCCGGCGAGCCCCTCAATACCAAGCCTTATCATATGATGTGATTAAGGATTTGAGGCAGATATTTAAGGAGAGTGGTGTCTCCTTGCCCCACATGAATTCCTACCTAGAAACCCTAAGCAGCACACACATGTTTACACCCCATGACTGGAAGGCACTACTAAAAATGGTACTAACCACTACACAGTTTAGTGTCTGGTTCACGGGCTTTAGAGAAAGCTGTAAGGCTTATACTAATGACCAAACTAACAAACAGGAATGACCTATGCTCAATTAGCAGGGGAAGGGGCATATTCAAAGCCCGAGTATCAAATAGACTACCCCCGAGGAATGTACGAGGTGATCACAGAGCTTGTATTGCGAACGGTGAGAAAACTCCCATGCGCAGACAAAGACTCCAACCTGTCCTTTTCCAAAGTTTTGCAAGGGTCCAGCGAGCCGTACCCCCAGTTTCTAGATTGACTGCAAGCTTCCTTAGGGAGGCAAATTGACAATGACGAGGCAAGAGAGCTGCTTTTCAGGCAGCTCGCCTACGACAATGCCAACTCTGACTGTCAAAGGGCCCTGCAGTCGATCCCCAAGCGCGACCAGTGCACATTAGCTGAAATGGTCCGGGCTTGCCAGGATGTTGGGTCAGTCAATCACCACTCAGACTCACTAGCCACGGCATTAACAGCCAAACTGCGGCTTCCCGAAGGGGAAAAGGGAAAAAAAAGCTGCTTCCGATGCAGAGCAACTGACCACATCAAAAAACACTGCCCTAAAAAACCCCCTCCAGGATACTGCCCCAGATGTGGAAAGGGAAAACACTGGGCTAGCGAATGCAAGTTCCGGGGTGGTAAAAAAGGGGGGACTAAACCGCAGGGAAATGGGAAACGGGGCGTGAAGCCGCACGCCCTCACCAACCAGACAAATACGGCTTCAAACAACGTGCCAGCGATTTGGTCGCTGCCACCTCAGGCAGCACTGGGCTGTACCTGGCCTCCAGAGAACCAATAATTTTAACATCTACCTCAGTGGTTTTGATACTCACTGGAGTCTGGGGACCTCTGGAGGCGGGAGTGCATGCCTTACTAATTGGGCACTCATCAACTACCACGATGGGTATATTCATCTTGCCCAGAGTAATTGATTCAGATTCCCATAATGAAATCCAAATCATGGCCTGGACATCTGTGCCACCTTGTTATATTCCAAAGGGGCAGCACTTAGCCCAATTAATTCCTTTCTATAACATTTCTCACATGTGAAAGGGTAATAAGGGTACTGAGGCATTTGCAAGCACAAGTCCCGCACAAATCCTCTGGACCAAGTCGATCTTCGCCTCCCAGCCCACGATGACATGTCCCACTGATGGAGTAAATTTAAGAGTTTAGTGGATGCAGGCGCAAAGGTGTCTGTCACGACGCGGGAAGAATGAGACGCTCAATATGAGAATCAACAAGCTTCAATTTATTATTTAAATAAGTCAACTTTTATACAGTTTAGTTTGTTTTGGGTACATGCTCACAACAAGGTGATTGGATAGCTCAGTCTGTACACGCGTCTCATGTCTCCAGTTCATTGGACCTGATGTTCTGTCCACGCGGCCTGACATCATACTTGGCATGTAGAGGCCTTCATAATTAGGGGTTTTCTGAAATTTGCAGGTGTACTTTTATCTCTAGTTTCTCAAGGCTTTCTTACTATAAACATACTATGTCCTCAAACCTTATAACTAGACACACAGCTAACAAGTATAAACATTGCATATTTTCACACAGTCTATAAGCATAAACATTACAGCTTACAGCTTCTAGTCATGTCAAGTAAGGCCTACAGAAATGCAATT
>NW_020906550.1:0-790 GCF_003984885.1 Neopelma chrysocephalum | reverse complement strand
GATGGAGCCCGACTTGTCCAGGTCGAACTTGCGGAAGATGCTCTGGGGGGGGAGAGACAGAGCACCCCAAAAACAGGGGTCAGGCAGGAGGAGAGACCCCCAAACAAACCCCAGGGAACCCCTAAAATCCCCTCATTGCACCCCAAACCTACCCCCAAAAAACAGGAGTCACTCAAAAGAGGAAAGACCCCAAAACACCCCTCAACTGAACCCCAAAATCTCCCTCCCAAAAAAAGGGGGTCACTCACGAGGAGAGAGACTCCAATGCCCCAAAAAAAGGGAATCACCCCCAGAGAGAGACTCCAAAGCCCCCAAAAATGGGGAGTCACCCCCAAAAAGAGACTCCAACCCCCCCAAAAAGGGGGGTCACCCCCAAGGAGAGATTCCAAACCCCCCAAAAATGGGAGTCACCCCCAAGGAGAGACTCCAACCCCCCGAAAAAGGGGGTCACCCCAAGGAAAGCCCCCCCAGCCCCCCGAGGGGGTCCCAGCCCCACCAGGTAGTTGCGGATGCGGTTCCAGAGCACGTTGAACTCCACCAGCCCCAGTTTCCCGTTCCCATCTTTCTGGGGGGGTTGTTAAGGAAAAGGGGGGGCTCAGGAGGCTCGGGGGGGTCCCCCCAAACTCCCTCCCCACACCCCCAAGCAGAGGATACGTCCATGAGGTTGACCATGCTCCGGCACGACTCGGTGCTGAAGCCCTTGGTCCGCAGGTCTTTGTCTGCAGCGGGATGTTAACGAGGGAGGGGTTAATTAATTGGGGCTAATTGGGGTTAATTAATCGGGGTTGGG
>NW_020906549.1:0-384 GCF_003984885.1 Neopelma chrysocephalum | reverse complement strand
TGGGCCCAGCCCCGGGCGGGTCCGGGCTCCTGCCGGCCGGGCACCCCGTCACTGCTCCCTGCCTTTCAGGTGCTGCACTGCCTGAACCCCAGACAATGCGGGCTCAGAGTCCTGCAGATTATTTCAAGGCACCTGCAGAGGGAGTGCCCCGAGAGGCGTCGCCTGGCGCTCCGAGGCCTGGTGGTGATCAGCAAGGCTCCCGCACTGGTGAGCAGGGGGCAGGGGCTGAAGCCGGGCCGGCAGCGTGCGGCTGTGCAAGGCAGTAGCTTGGCCTTGGCTGGCCTTTGGCAGCTGTGCCAGCTGCTCCCAGCTCTCCTCCTCCCCGTTCAGCTGCCCGACTCCTTTGGGACGCGCCTTTGGCCTCTGGGCCCCGCGGCAGCAGCG
>NW_020906548.1:0-3521 GCF_003984885.1 Neopelma chrysocephalum | reverse complement strand
ATTTTGCAGTCTTTCATTACACAAACCCAAAGTATGTTAATTTTCTGTGAAGCAAGTTCCAAATGTGTCCTATATATATATATAAAAATATCCTTTAAATATCAAAATGCTGTATCCCACTTGTAATGCATATAATTAATCCATGCTATTTCTATGCTGTAATTAGTATGTGCATACATTATGCAGGGAGCTTAAAAGGTGACAGTTAATAGCCCTTCCTGGCATCCTGCTGCTTTAATTCTCCTGCGGGAAGATGGCAGACCAGGGATAAAAACCTGGATTTTTGAAATGACCATTCCTCAAGTGCACTTGTGTGGATGCTTTGGGGTGTGAACTGCAGCACCTGATGTCCCTGATCTCGGAGCCATCCCAGGCTGATGAAACAGCACCTGGACACTCCACAGACAGATGATCCACTGCTACAAAAAAAAAAATCCTGGCTCCCTGTGTCAGCTGCCCCGGCAGGGTGAGAAGATGCGGAGCTGCGCCCGTGTGATGCTGTGGAGGGACTGGCTGCTCCTGGGCTCGGAATTTAATTATCTCACTGCAAAATTGGAGCAGGACTACATGCTGGGGAAGAGCCTAAGCAATTTAGAGAACTTGATTAGAACTGAGAACGCTCCTGATAGAGGTGTCTAAAATCACAGGCTTCAGTTCCAAACTGCTGACCTTAGAAAGGAGCACTTGGGTGCTGGAGCACACGGCGAGGGCAGAGCTCTAAAGCAGGCTGGGGAGGAAGGGCAGCAGCAGGGAGGGGAGACCAAACATCGCTCGGGAAATGGGGGAAGGAGCAACTTCCATGCTTTTGCAGTACAGGGGGAAATGCGAGCTGTGTTTCATGTTTAGTCCCTGGGGAATTGGGTGCCGTGGCCATGGCCTGCTGCCAGGGAAAAGCCAAGGGCTGCAGCTGAGAGCAGGGGGCCGTGGTCAGTGACGGGTGGGCAGGGGGCAACAGGGGGCTGAGGAGCAGGAACCTACTCGAAGGATATTGTGTTAGTGCTGTGATATTTCCATGTTCTCCTGGAGGAATTTTCTCTTGCCACGCTGCAGAAATCCCAACAGCAACTCAACAAGAAAAATGCAAATAAGGTCACTTCTCCCCTACAGGACTGCAGGATGCCCTGAGAGAAATCTATGTCCTTGCTCGTCAGGAGTATTAGTTCAGCTACATGTGCTTTTATTCTAAAATAACACTGTGTTGCTTTGGGGTTTTTTTTTTGTTTGTTTTAAGCCTGATTATCTCTGTTTTGTTCTGCTCAGGCCACAATAGCATTACAATTAACTATTACAATTGCTCGGCTCCCACTACTGGCTGGTTCTTGGGGGATGTCACCCAAAGGCAGGGCTGTGCAGGCGAGCTCACAGCCTGGCAGTGAGCACAGGGCAGCAGCTCCCGTCTGTCAAAGCCCCTCCATGGGCACAACCTCACCGGGCAGCTCCGCTGAGCCCAGCAGGGAGCAGCAAAAAGGGGCCGCACTAAAGAATTTGGACATTCCCGTCTCGGTCCCTTCCCCCTCAGGATGAATTCGCTTCACTGCAATGAAGAGGAGTCCGTGAGCCAGAGCACAGCTACCTAAAAACACCTACACCAGGAATGGTGAGGGAGCAGCAACACAAAATCCTTGTTTCCTAGGAACCTGAATGGATCAACTCAAAGCCGAGTGTGAGCTGCAGCAGCTGCAAGCCAGGGTTTGTGACTGCCAAAGCACCACAATTACCCAGTTTCATTCCTGCTTGTCAGACCAGGAAGGAAGGCACCAGGCTTTAGATTCTAAAGGGACTTTTTACTCCCCCCCTCACTCTTCTTTCTCAGCTTCTCACACTGCTCAGGATGTTTAAAATAAAACTGAGAAGAATGAGTGGGAAGGAGGGTTTAACCCACATACAATTTTTCCTGTTTTTTTCCCCAGTCTAGATCTGCCTTACTTCTCTCTTTTTTCTATGAGATTCAATCAATCAATCAGAGAAAAAATGGTAATTAAAGGAGATAAAATGAACCATAATATTAGCCCCTCTACAGAGCTCAGTCTTCTTAAGAAGCTGATGTAAGTACTGCCACTTCTCATTCCTGCCTCTGCATATTGAGACCAGTCAATAATTCCACCACTCTTTCCTGCTGACAATTAATGGACAATGGGCAATTTTCCTCTGCTGTCCCACAAATCCAATTAATTTTTAGAGCTGTGTTGCTGTGATTTATTCTATCCTTCTGACCACACACCATACCAGTGCATTCATTCAGGATTTGCCCCTGTTTTAAATATGTATGTATTGGTGGGAGAAAAATTAAAATATTTACAAGAGCCTGGAGTGACAGGACACAGGGAATGGCTTCTCACTGGCAGGGTGCAGGTCTAGATTAGATGTTAGGAAGAAATTCTTCCCTGTGAGGGTGGGGAGGCCCTGGCACAGGTTGCCCAGAGAAGCTGTGGCTGCCCCATCCCTGGAAGTGTCCAAGGCCAGGTTGGACGGGGCTTGGAGCAACCCGGGCTAGTGGAAGGTGCCCCTGCCCATGGCACAGGATTGGAACAGAATGGGCTTTAATGTCCCTTCCAACCCAAACCAGCCTGTGAATCTGTGACTCAAAGACTTTGCAACGTAATAGCTGATCATTTTTTCCGCAAGTTTGTAAATGTTCTCACGTTAAACTCAGTGGTAAACAGTTATTATTTTTGAATATCAAACAGGCTGAAGTAATTCTGTGAGTTATTTGTGAGTCATAAGTACATGCTGGTGCTAAATGTGTCCAACAGTGCCTAAGAGAAGGACAGGATGGAGCAGGCACTGTCACAGGGACAAAAACTAATGTGTTTTGCTAGCAATGGTGCTTTAGTCAGATTGGAATAGCTGCCTGACGTGCCTTTTGGCTATAAGTAGCTGAGAGGTGATTATAAACAAAGTAACAGTGGGTAGAAAATAGAACAAAATGTCCATGCTAAATGGAGTCTGGAGTTTCCTCTACGCTTCACCAAACTGGTGCTAGAAAAGAAATAAAACTGAATGGAACAAGTCGCTGCCTTATTCCCTTACATTGTGCAATTTCCGTTCATTTTAATTATTCTAAAGCAACCCGGGAATGTCTAAAAATATTTAATATGAGAAAAAAAAGGCCTAAGAGGCTAGTTTTAGTCCTAGAAAAAGGTTTTCCAGACCCCGCTGGCACTGTAATTCACTGGCCACTCCACATGCAAACACACAGCTGCCTTTGCATCCCAGTGTTCCCTGTGGATGGAAAGCCATCCCCACACACAGCCAGTAATTACCTACAGCCAGGCCCTCTGCCCCTGCTCAGGGCATCAGCACACTGCAGCAGAGCCTGGCTGTGCCTCAGGATCCCGTGTGCCAGGGCTGATGCCTGAAAAACAGCTGTAGTCCCTGCTGCCAGGGCTGTACCTCTGGGCAGCATCCCACAGACAGAACTTCTGTCCCAACACACTCAAGTTCTGAAGCAGGAAGTCACTAAATATTGTCTCGTGGACACAAAGCTGTCTGGTATTGCGGGAATGGAACCAGCTATGCTG
>NW_020906547.1:0-1177 GCF_003984885.1 Neopelma chrysocephalum | reverse complement strand
CTCTTTCCTGCATTCTCCATTGGCTGCATTTGAATGCTGGGCTTGACTTTTGAAGGCTCATTTGTGGATGAGTCTGCAGCTCTTCCACCTGCCTATTTGCTGGTAGGTTACTGATGGGCTTTGTCTTCTCTCCCCCAGCCCATCACAGCCCAGCCTGACCCCACAGTCTGGCTCTGTGGGTCTCTGTGCCTTCAGAAAGATGGAGAAGACTTGGTCTTCAACCTTTACCTTTTCACAAGTACCATGTGTCACATCTTTGCCGCTCTCTCCTGACTCCTTCATACTATGGAAAATCTCTCTTACAGCTTCATCGGCCATTTCCTTATTTTACCCTGGACGATCCCTACAACCACCACCTCACTATACAATACAACTGCCTGCATGACCCCCTTCTGCGGGACTACCACCATCGCAAGGATGTCCTGAAGTTGCTGAGGAGACAAGGCTTGGTCACCCGTGACAATAACGTAGGTTTGGGTGTCGGGCTGATCAAGAACAGCCCTCTCCAAGAGGGTTCCCAGAGCACTTGCTGCAGCCGCCTGCTGTGGGCAGAGGGCAGGGCTGTGGGCTGGTTTCCCTGGAAGCAGAAATGGTGCCAACATCCCCCTGGCAAGTCCCAGCCCTGCTCTTCTCAGGCTGCCCCGCGCTGCCCGTGTGCTGAGGAGGCGGCCGGGGCGAGGCCTGGAGCCGGGGCGAGGAGCATCGCTCAGCCCTGGGCGGGGGGAATCAGGGGCTCTGACACCAGGGGCAATGGGGGCAATGGGGAGCAGAGGAGCAGCTCCCCTCCCACTGGGGTCGGGCTGTCTCGGGGAGGGCAGTTCTGCATGGCTTGACAGTGCTTTGGGGGTTCTGCCCTCATCCCTCCATAGGTGGTTTGCACTCTGAAGGAGTTCAATGAGTACAGGCAGTATCTGACCAGGCACAGGGACCGGTCAGAGCAGATGTTGATGCGGAAAGAGGTGGGCAAAGCAGTGTGTTCATGGGCTCAGGGTGGTGCTGAGGGCTGGGGCTTTCCTTGTAGGGGAGGTGCTCAGTGCACAGGAGGTGAGGGCTGTGCTGAGGGCTGGGCCTTGTGGCAAGGAAAGGACTGCCCGGCTCAGGGCTGAGGCAGCGCGGGGTGCTGGGGTGGACACGGGCACGAGGGCCATGTGCAAGCATATGGAGTCCTGAGGGAAGC
>NW_020906546.1:0-471 GCF_003984885.1 Neopelma chrysocephalum | reverse complement strand
AAGAAATTAGAAAAGATAGAGGATTGGAACGAGAAAGGATTGAACGATTTATTGAAAGAAGCCCAAAAAGCATATGTCTGAAGAGATGAGGAAAGACAGAAGAATAAAATTGAAATAATGATGGCTACAATTAAAGAGATGAATAAACAAACAACAGAACAAAAAGAAGAAGAAGAACCCCAAGAAGAACCCCAAAAGGAATATAGCGATGGACCTAGAAACCAAAAGAAACAAAGGACCCAATATGCCAACAAGTTCACTAAGCGGTCAGACAGGAAAGAGACAGAAAGAAGACCCCCAAATACACAGGGTAGAAGACAAATCTGTTGCTACTACTGTGGAGAAGAAGGTCATATACAAAAAGAATGCAATAAGAAGCGTAAAGACATCCGAGTCTACCAATTACAAGAAGACTTAGAATAGAAAAGTCAGGGGTTCTTTCTCCTGGGGTCAGAAGAAAGAAAAGAACCC
>NW_020906545.1:0-598 GCF_003984885.1 Neopelma chrysocephalum | reverse complement strand
GGTGGGAGGAGGAGGAAACCAGTGGTCCAAAATGGGCAAGTCCCATCAAAAAAGGGAGTTATGAGGCAGAGACCAAATAGTTCAGGTGGTGGGCAGGCCACAGGAAGGCAGGCTTAAGAAAACAGAAAGAACACAAGCGTTCCAAAGTTCGGAAGCATCATTCCACCCTCCTCCTCTCACTTGTAAACCAGTCAAGCCTGGACTGCAAAGAGCAAGGCCTGTGAGATGGAACTTGCTGCTTCAGTTTTCTTTCTTTAGGAAACCTCTTTTCTGTTTCAAGGCCCTGAAAGTCTTGAAGAGGAGAGAGGAGGCGACAGGCAAAAAATACTCATGTTATCAGTTCACACACTTTAACTCTCTTTGTTATAGAAGAAATTGGATTAACTGTATTCTTCTCTCTGAGTCGTCTTGGTTAGCATTAGGACGTCAGCACAAGGAGCTAAAGGAGTCGAAGCCCTGGCCCCCAAGAGCTGACCAAGAGGAAATTTTTGGTAAAACTAATGCTGTAACCGTGGAACTAGCTCTATCTGACAGATAGAATCATGGACTCATAGGGTTCTTTAGGCTGGAAAAGACTTCTAAGCTCCTTGAGTGCACC
>NW_020906543.1:0-742 GCF_003984885.1 Neopelma chrysocephalum | reverse complement strand
TTATGGGGACAGGGATGGGTGATGGGGACAGGGGTGGGTGATGGGGACAGGGGTGGGTGATGGGGATAGGGATGGGTGATGGGGACAGGGATGGGTGATGGGGACAGGGATGGGTGCTAGGGCTGGTAACTGGTGCCGGTGCAGCACACGCATGCTGGGTACTGGGTACTAGTCCTGTGCAGCCGTGCTGGGCGCTGCTGGTCCTGGACACTGGTCCAGCACAGCCATGCTGGGTGCTGGGTGCTGGTCCGGGATACTGGTCCTGGATGGGTGCCAGCCTTGCACAGACACGCAGCACCCAGCTCAGGCTGGAGGTGACACACCACCCCGGGGTGCTTGGTGCGTGCTGGGCCCTGGTGCTGCTCCCGGTGCCACAGTGGGAGAGCCTGGCACAGCCGGGGACACGGTGGGACCGGAGCGTGGCAGGACCTGGATCTCTGGGAAGAAGACACGAGGTCCCTCACCAGCCCCCCCGTGGCATGGAGGTGACCCCCCAGCACCCACCAGCTGCTGCCACCAGCTGCCCTGGGCACATGGCAAAGGGGTTTTTGTCCCCTGGGAGCAGCAGGCAGGTGCTGGAGGTGCGGGCAGGAAGGGCAGCAGGCCCAGGGATTACAGAGGGAAGAAAGCGGAGCAGTGTGAGCCCAGCAAGTGTTTTAATTCCCTTTAATTCCCCAGCTGCACCACTGGACTCGTCCTCGTGGTCACCATCCCTCCCCATGCACACGGGGCTCTTCCCAAC
>NW_020906542.1:0-2680 GCF_003984885.1 Neopelma chrysocephalum | reverse complement strand
TTTGACAAACCCATTAAATCTTTATTTTCACCTTTGGTGGAGATTTTCCTTATGAGTTAAATTATTCAGGTGGTTCAGCTAAACAGAAAATAACACCTTCAGTGAATGAATAATACAACCCAAAACCTAGGATGGGAGAGATGGCAAATAATTCATCACCTGCTGCATTAATCCTTCTAGTTAACAGTAGTATTCAAATGGAGCAATTCATCTGCCTGTATGTCTCCTTCCTGAATGATCTAATCTATCAATGGAAGCCAGGTGCAGGTCTGACTTCCCATTCCTCCAGGAGCTGTCACTCTCCAGCTGTGGGGATGCTGGTTTTCCTAAAGACTTTTGGTCCAACTACAGAAAATGAAGGAAATAACTTATGAATATTCACAGGAACCTTTACTAGCAGTGCAAATGGACAGTGTGAAACCTTTTACAAAGTATTTGGGAGATCATAGAATCACAGAATCTTTAAAGTTGGAAAAGACCTCCAAGATCATCAAGTCCACCCTGTGACCAACAGCCACATGGCCACTAAACCGTATAACAAAGTGCCACATCCACTCATTTTTTGAACACCTCCAGGGCTGAGGTTCAAGCAGGCCAAGTGCCGGGTCCTGCACTTTGGCCACAACAACCCCCTGCAGCCCCACAGGCTGGGACAGAGTGGCTGGAGAGCAGCCAGGCAGGAAGGGAGCTGGGAGTGTGGATTGACAGGAAGCTGAACAGGAGGCAGAGTGTGCCCAGGTGGCCAAGAGGGCCAATGGATCCTGGCCTGGCTCAGGAACAGTGTGGCCAACAGGTCCAGGGAAGTGATTCTTGGCCTGGACTCAGCGCTGGTGAGGCCTCACCTTGAGTGCTGTGTCCAGCTCTGGGCCCTCAGCTCAGGAAGGACATGGAGGGGCTGGAGCAGGTCCAGAGAAGGGCAACGAGGCTGGGGAAGGGTCTGGAGCACAAGTGCTGTGAGGAGCAGCTGAGGGAGCTGGGGGGGCTCAGCTGAAGAAGAGGAGGCCCAGGGGAGACCTCCTCACTCTCTGCAACTCCCTGACAGGAGAGGGAGCCAGATGGGGGTCAGGCTCTTGTCCTAGGAAGCAGCAGTAGGACAAGAGGGCTGAGTCTTAAGCTGTTCCAGCAGAGGTTTAGGTTGAATATTAGGAAAAAATTTTTTACAGAGAGTAATTGGAATGGGCTGCCCAGGGAGGGGATGGAGTCACTGTCCCTGGAGGTTTTTAAGATGAGACTGGATGTGACATCAGTGCCATGGTCTGGTCACCATGGCAGTGTTGGATCAAGGGTTGGACTTGATGATCTCAAAGGTCTTTTCCAACCCAGTTGATTCTATGATTATTGAAGCAATTATATTAAAGCTGGCAAAAAGAAATAATTATTAATTAGAGATCAATGCAACTCACCCAGACCAACTGTCTTGGGGAGATCTCTTTCTTTCTACCTCCAGGAGTGACCCTGGGGGACGTCCCCAGCCAAGGGGGGAATCTCCACTCACAGACTCCAAGAAGGGTTGTGTCAGAAGAACCTGACTGGATGAAAGGGGACTGGACTTTTATAGTACAGAGTGATTGACCGCCAGTCAGAGATTTGCAGGCCAGCTCCCAGCTTATCTGTCACATCCTGCTTCCGAAAGCAGGGGGTGTGTTTGTAATTTGGTGAATCAGGCTGGTTTTAGCACAGTTAACATCAAAACCCACACCCTGGCACTGCCAGTAACTCCACACATTGTTTGCATTTTCTGACTGCATTTTAGGTCTTATGGGGTAGAACATCCTGCCCCCATCCCCCACTATGTTCCCATGGCTGCTGGGGCCACCCCTGCTCACAGGAACCCTTGGGGCAGGTGCCAGTGCCCTTCCAGAAGAAGATCAGGGTCAGTTGATCTCAGGGTCAGTTGATCCCAGGGTCAGTTGATCTCAGGATCAGTTGATCTCAGGATCAGTTGATCTCAGGGTCAGTTGATCTCAGGGGCAGTTGACCTCAAGGTCAGTTGATCTCAGAGTCAGTTGCCCAGAGCACCGTGAACTTCTCATTTGTGGCTACTGCTCTGCTTAAAAACTGTGTAACATGATTCATAACACTACAGCTCTTAATTGTGCAAATGAAATAGTGAGTAACTGTCAGGATTTAATCATCTCACAGATTATTAAAACTGTGAGAATATTAAATATAATTTTTTTCCAGTGTTGTCAAGTTGTGTAATTTTTATAGGGGGACGTTTGATGTTCAGTGTGTTCCATATAAACCTCATTTTTTTAAGTAGAGGGGTAATTTTTTTAAAGAAAGGCAAGATATACAAGGGATCAAAACCGAAAATACAGACCAGGTATAACCTAAGCCTCAAAATTAAAGATGGCTTTTACAAACCCCCTCACATTCCTTTATTTTGATTTCATTATGTCTTTTAAAAACCAGTCTTGTGGCTGCTGGGGAAGTAAGTTGATGTTAGGAGTGTTCTGGCAGCACTGGCTTTACGTGCTCTGGATTATTTTCCATGCTCTTTGTGCATGTGTGCTGTTCAGGGCACAGCAAGGAGGTGATTTTGTCCTGCCTTGCCCCAGAGCTGTTCTCCAGTCCTATGGCTCTGGGGCAGAGTGTTTGAACTATGGATATATTGTGAAATACAAGGCAATTTTTTTTTTTAAGGAATAAATTCCTTTAGAGCCAAAGAGAAGAAAAT
>NW_020906541.1:0-500 GCF_003984885.1 Neopelma chrysocephalum | reverse complement strand
AGGAGCGGCCCCGGGAGGGATGCGCGAGCCGCGCTGGGGTGTGTGTGAGAGAGAGAGAGAGAAACGAGGGTTTGCGGGTTTTTTGGGGACGGTTTTAGGATGGCTTGGTCCGGTAGGTCGTGGGTTTGGTGGGCTCGAGGCGAAAGGGAGCGGGTTTAGGTTGGATGTTAAGGAGGGAATGGGATATTAGGAAGGAAGTAGGGTATTAGGAAAGGAAGGAAGGAATAGGACGTTAGGAAAATTGGATGTTAAGAGAATTGGATATCAGGAAGGAATTCTTCGCTGTGAGGGTGGGGAGGCCCTGGCACGGGTTGCCCAGAGAAGCTGTGGCTGCCCCATCCCTAGAAATGTCCAAGGCCAGGTTGGAGCAACCTGGGATAGTGGAAGGTGTCCCTGCCCATAGCAGGGGGTGGAACTGGATGTGTCCTATCCCAGACAGGAGAGATTTACATAGACACTGTCATCAGTATCGTCATCAGAGACGTGACACAAACTTGTAA
>NW_020906540.1:0-1848 GCF_003984885.1 Neopelma chrysocephalum | reverse complement strand
AGGCTACGGCGCTGAGGATGAGGCCGTTGGCCAGGAGGGCAGCCAGGCAGATGCCCAGGAAGAGCCAGAAGTGCAGGAGCTGCAGCTCCCACCTGTCTGCAAATGCCAGGAGGAGGAACTGGGCCATGGAGCTGCTGTTGCACATTTGCTGCCTCAGGGTATGATTTTCTGTTGAGGAGAAAAAAGACAGAATTGTATTAGGCCAGACTCAATCACCAAAACATATTGCATGTCTCATAGCAATTCAACATTCAGGGCCTCTTTTCAGGAAGATCTCTCTGCATCCCTCTCCCCAAGCTCTGGGTTTTGCTGGCTGAAGGGGGCACTGAGAGCAGGGACCCTGGAATGGGCTCCCGAGGAATCCTTCTTGCTGTGCAGTGAGAGGCAACTTGGAGCACAGGGTGACCTCCAATTAAATGCACTTGTGATGTATCAAAGTGTTTCCAGAACTGCTGGTCACAGTTTGCCCAAGCACAGAACAGAGGGAGGGGATTTGGGGGACTTGATTTTGTTCCAGTTCCTCTTGCCAGG
This sequence comes from Neopelma chrysocephalum, assembly GCF_003984885.1. Taxonomy (NCBI): domain Eukaryota; kingdom Metazoa; phylum Chordata; class Aves; order Passeriformes; family Pipridae; genus Neopelma; species Neopelma chrysocephalum. The sequence goes on along the minus strand of NW_020906540.1, from coordinate 1,317 downwards.
AGTGAGTTTGGATGGTTGAAATCTCTGACATTTCTAATCTGCTCCAAGTGAAATCTTGTGAGTCCTGAGAGGCAAAGGGGTGGTCTCTTGGTGCAGAGACAAGAGCTGGCCATCTTTCCTGTTCACAGCTGCCCCTGGCTGGCAGCTTGGAACTGAAGGGGGATCACCCTTAGGAATTCCCTTAAAAAAGAAACAAGGCACTTCTGGGAGCAGAGAAATCCTGGTTCAAAGAGCAGATTGACAGAATCCTTGCCTTTCCTCAGGATGCCTGATTACGATCTTCTTTTCTCCTCCCAAACTGCCACACAGAGGGATCATTGCAGCTCCCAGGTACGGCTGCCCAGAGCATTTCCATGGATTTAGCACTGAGGAGTTTTCTCCATGGGGATCCTGTACAGCACAGAGATCCTATGGCAGAGCTGTGCCCTTCTGGAGGGCACCTGCAGCCCTGCAGGACACCCAGGCAAACAGCTGAATACCCTGAAGGTGCCTGGAGGGCACTTGGGCACTTGGCTTCCACAGACACATCCCCACAGCAGCACCCAAAGGGTTTGTGTCTGGACAGGAATCTGCCCCTCCAAACCCCACACTGGCTCAGAAAACCCACTGGCGAGAACAAGGAGAGCCCAGGCAGCAGGGGATGGCAGTGAAATGTCACAGTGCTGCTGCCAAGGGAGGAGGGACACAGAGAGACAGCTGGAAATCAGGGCCTTGTCCTTGCCTGGGCTCTGGCTGCTGCAGGGCAATGCACAGCCCAGCCCCCGTGGGCCTGAGGGCACAGGCTCTGCTTCGGCTGGGAAAGGAGCCCAGGGAGGAGCTGCTCAGGGAAGGGGTCTGTGCCACAGGGACAGCACGGAGGGGCCCACATCCCCCTGCCCAGCACTTGTGGCAGCAGCTGCCTCTCCCTGCCTGCCTGTCTCTGGGTGAGGAGCTGTTCCTGCCAGCAGCCCCTCCCTGTGCCCAGCTCAGCTTCCTGCCAGTGCTCCCAGAGCCATCTCCACCCCAGTGCCCAGGGGCAGCTCTGCCTGGGCAGGGGCTGCAGAGCAGATCCCAGACAGACTGCGGTGCCTGGGAAGGGGGAGGTGTTCTGGGGGATGTGCTTCCTGAGAAGGGCCCCTGGAAATGGCAGGAGGTGGAGCTGAAGCTGTGAGGAGCCCTGACCCTGCAGCTGAAGGGCCCTGCCCAGCCCTGAGGGGTCACTCCTTCCACCCACCCCTTCTCCCCCAGCCCCCGTGGCAGCTCCTTGGCCGGGCTGAAAGCTGAACCTGGAAGGCAGCAGAGTCCCTGCCCCAGCACACAGAGCCCTGGGGGCAGGAC
>NW_020906539.1:0-646 GCF_003984885.1 Neopelma chrysocephalum | reverse complement strand
GGGGGTCCCACGGCTTCACCCCAGGGTGCCATTGCCCAGGTACCTGATGGACCCTGGTGGGGAACACCCACAAGGGGCAGCCCCCCACGACACAGGCAGGGGGCACCAGATGGGTGTTGCCCCAAACTTTCTTCTAAGCCTCCAGCACCAGCTGCCCAGCACTCTGGGGAGGGTCAGTGCACTCAGGCCAGACATTTGAGGAGGGGGGTGCGAGGCACGTGATTGATATGGAACCAACCCAACCAGCTTCCAGGCCTTCTGTGTGGAACATTTTTCATTGGAAAGCATCTCAGTGCTTGCTTGACACAAAGAACTGGAGTTGTGAGGCTGTGGGATGAACTTTCTCTGGTCCTGGTGGCTGTGTTGTGTCAGGCAGAGATGGATCCAAGGGAAAGCTGGAGCTGCTGATTGGAACATGCCCAGTCTTTGGAATACACAAAGCTGCAGCTTCCAGCCCACCGATGGCGGGGCATGAGCTGTAACCACCATGTTCCACCATGGACTGCAGCCCAATGACCCCCCAAAACTCCCCTCAGAGGGGGTGAAGCTGAGCACGTGGCAGCCCCTTGGGAACAATCAGCAAAGCAACAGAGAGCGAGAAGCCTCCAGGCCCTGATAATGCTCTTGGTCTGGGCTGAGGGAGGGG
>NW_020906538.1:0-1042 GCF_003984885.1 Neopelma chrysocephalum | reverse complement strand
GGCAAGCGCCCGTCCTTCAAGAAACTCACAGAGAAGCTGCAAAAGGAGCTGAAGCACCTGAGGGACGTTTAACCCCTGTCCTGCTACCGGGGCCCAGGACCTGAAGCCCCCCCAGACCCACTGGGGTTGGGAGTGGCATGGCAGTGGGGGCCAGGAGTGGGGTGGCCTGTAGTGCCACTCTCGCCCAGTGGAGATGGGGCAGCAGCTGGGAGGGGTCTCATCTCCCCTGGGACACCCAACAACAAGGCAACAGCCTCCCTCCACCCTGGCACAGTCCTTCTTCCCACCACACAGCCCAGAGAAGGTTCCCATGGGATCAGTCTCTCCTGACCCATCGGGGTGGGGATTGCAGCCCCCATGGGGGCCGTGCCCCACACACCCCCTGTGCTCAGCCCCAGTAGCGGTTGCTGCACATGGGGTCCCTTTGAGCTGCGAATCCCAGGGATGGGAGACAAGACTGGACATCTCCACTCACTGGAGGATGAAACCCCAACCCTGACGCAGTCCTGCTCCGGCCTCCTGGCCCAGCATGGGGATGCCAGCACAGCCAGCTAAACCACACGGATTTGGGCTTTTTGATTAAACCAAAGAAATTAGTTCAACATCATCTTTAAGCCTCTGGGGTGAAATTAGGCCTATCCTTTCATCAGGGCCCAGCAAAGCCCAACAAAAAGCTTTTGGGGGGGCCAGGAGCTCTGGCTCTCAGAGCCCCCCACGCAGTCCACCCCTCTCCCCTCAGGGCTCTGCAAGGCGGGGGATTATGATTTTAATCAGAGGCTGTATGGGAATTGCTTGTGTATAGATTACAGGCACAGGGCACGTCCCCGGCAGTGGGGAGCCCCTGGCCCCACAGGCTCCCGAGCAATCCCGGGTCTGGGTGAGCAGGGATTAGCGGGGGCACGGGTGGGTGTGCGCCCGCCGCCGCCTCGTCTGCTGCCAGTGCTCTGACCCTCGAGTGGGTTTTTTCAGCTAATCCTCTTGTGTCTCCTCTGTGCTGATTTCTTGCACCTCCAACCCCACTGTGTGGGTGGCTCTGGGTGCC
>NW_020906537.1:0-403 GCF_003984885.1 Neopelma chrysocephalum | reverse complement strand
TACTGTTAACAGGTCAGCTTAAGTAGTCTTTCCATAAAAAAAAAAAAAAGGATAAAAAAAGTCAAAGTGTAGCTTTTAAAAGGTAAAGTCATCTTCATTTCGATACAAAGACTTTTTCAAAAAAAAAAGATTTAAAATGTGCTCCATGCATTAAGAGTATTTCTATGCTCCAGGAGGCTTTCCTTTGGGTACTGTAAGATGGTTTATTATCCATTATCTGTAACACAAAGATAATGAGAGTGGTTCTATTGTACTGTACGTGAAACCCACAGGAATACCAGGATTTGACAGTCATGATATATCTCAGTTAGTTTCTAATGTGTAAAGCCATCACAAATCATAGAGAAGACAGTCTGTTGCCACGGCCCGAGGGGTAAAGGGAATTTGGGACGCGGCACTGCGA
>NW_020906536.1:0-307 GCF_003984885.1 Neopelma chrysocephalum | reverse complement strand
GGGTGGTCTCAGGGGGTCCCCAGAGGGGCCTCGTGGGTGACAAACAGCCCCCCAAAAGCCCCTAATTTCCCTCCCAGGGCTGACCCCTTTTGGTGCTGGAATTACAACATTTAACCAAAGCAAACACTTGATATTTGTAAAACCTAAACCCGGGCCTATTCCAATAAATACTTGGCATCCAAGCCCACAAAAGATTTATGGGCACTGCCTTCAAGAATTAGTAGTTTTAGGGAGGGGAAGGCTCAGGGGCTCCCCATTGTCCCTCCCAGTGCTCCCAGTGCTCCCAGTACCCCCAGGGAATCCCCAT
>NW_020906535.1:0-507 GCF_003984885.1 Neopelma chrysocephalum | reverse complement strand
GAGGAAAGGCCATGGCAGACAGGGCTGATCTGAACTATTCCTCACTGTTCTCTCCAGTTCTGGAAAGCAATGGCAGTGGATGATTATTGGAGTCAGTCCCTTCTCACAGGTAACAATCATCAGGACCAGAGAAAATGGCCACTAGCAGCATTAGGGAAGGTTTAGATTGGATAGTAGGAACAATTTCATTGCAGTAAGGGTGGTCAAGCATTGGAATACTCTGTCCAGGGTACTGTGGAGTCCCCATCCCTGGAGGGATTTAAAAGCTGTGTAGATGTGGCACTTGAAGACATGGTTTAGTGGTGAGAGGCAAGGGACACGTGTGACTGCCAGGACCAGGAGACAGGTCCTACTTCTCAGAGGGAGCCTCTGCAGGGCAGCTTCATCACTCCCACAACAAACACCCTGCACCAACAGGCACTGACAGGCTCTGGGTCCCCACTCCACTGACAGGCAGGAACATCCCCACGGACACACACACTGGTCACCCCCAACATCCCCAGCTGC
>NW_020906534.1:0-535 GCF_003984885.1 Neopelma chrysocephalum | reverse complement strand
AGTTATACAGAAGACTATTCATACTATTATGTCATCTGAAGGGGCCAATCTGCCCACCCGGCATGGGAAGTTTGAGAGAGGCCCTTGCCGTCTGTCGGAGTTGCTCTGGGGTTTCACTTCACCACTGGAACTGTTCCTGCCTTGCCGGGTGTGGTAGTTTGGCCTAGGCCTTCCTTGGTTACCAGTTTGTAACCAAGGAAGTGCCCAGATTTACCCGGTATTCCCTACGATTTTTACGTAAACTGGGGTATAAAAAGAAGGGAGGGAAGGCCTTTGCCCTCTTTCCTTCTGGCAGCTTTGGAGGTGCAGGTTTCCCTGCTGTTGAGTCTGTCGGGTTGGGGAGTGAGGCCTGGTAAGGCCTTGTCGACCTTGGGAGGCGGAGGCTGCCGGCAGTCGCTCCAGCGGGACTCTCCGTTGTCCCAAGGAGAGTAGTAAGATATTCTTTGCTAATTCTTTTAGTTGGTAGACCTTGGGCTATTGATAGGGATATATATATATATATATATTATTTTGGTTTTTGTTCTTCCCTTCCCCT
>NW_020906533.1:0-438 GCF_003984885.1 Neopelma chrysocephalum | reverse complement strand
CCCCCAGAGTCAGACCAGGTTTCCTTACCAGCTGCACACTGGGTTTCCCATAGCAGAGTCTCAGACATCTGGATCTTTAAAGCAATTGAATCATGGCACAGTAACACAGAAGCAGCTTGAGCTTGGTGCCTCTGAGGAGGGACTCTCAGCTTGGGCTTTTGTCCCCTTCCAGTGTATGCACATGATATTTCGGGGTCTTCCTTCTGAATCATTTGCTCCTGCTGTGTCCGGTCACCTGGCTGGTGCCACAGGTCCCTGGGCCCTTTGTTGTGCAAGGTACTGGCACCATGCCTGGGGCTCCCTCCATTTCCACACAACCTGCAGCTCTCACTGCAGTTGCACACCAAGCTGTCTGCTCTGAATGTGTTTTTCAACACTGGTCTACTTCACGTTTAGAGGCCCTGTCATGGTGGGTTGACTGTGAGCAGCTGTCAGACC
>NW_020906532.1:0-567 GCF_003984885.1 Neopelma chrysocephalum | reverse complement strand
TTCCGAAGATTCTATACATAATGTATTTCCATTGAATTATGCTTCCTTGGTTATTTGTTTTTTTTAATGTGCTTTCTCAGCATTTCAGAAACAATTGCTTGTAATTAGCAGTGTCCTTACTCTTTGCCATGTGTTCCTCGTGTCTGTGTATCTCTCCACTCAGATACCCATATCTGAATGGGCTTACATATAGAGAACACACACACGAAAGGGCCACAAAAAGTAATAGTCTGTCCAGAGATGCACAGAAGAAACAAAATACACTTTTTCTGTACTGCAGGGCACCTTGCAGTCACCTGCCCCTTACCTAGTTACGATGGGATCAGCAGCATGGTTTGGTCCCCAGCGCCCTAACAATCCTCTGCCTGTGAGGCCAGTCCTTCCTGCTGGATTTCTGAAATAAATGCCACCGTACACAACTTAGAGTCCTGAACTGGTTCTAATCAGAAATTAAGCCCAGTTGCACCCTGATCTCTGAGTTAAGACAATGCTATTGTCCCTCTAATCTCTGAGGGCCAGTTGGAATGCAAGGGGGTTTATTTACTGCTAAATTTATATACCCTTGAC
>NW_020906531.1:0-414 GCF_003984885.1 Neopelma chrysocephalum | reverse complement strand
GTACAAATAGCAGGCGAGAGCCGGAGGGTCAGGCCCCTCCTTCTGGGCAAAAAGGGCCGTCGTTCGTGGGCTCGTGCGCAGGCCGACCGGGGGCTAAAATTGCATATGGTTGCGCATTCCTTCCAGACCGAAGACGCCAGGACCGGGAACCCCGGCTGCACGCGTAGAGCCGATGGCGGCGCACAAATAGCAGGCGAGAGCCGGTGGGTCAGGCCCCTCCTTCTGGGAAAAAAGGGCCGTCGTTCGTGGGCGGGTGCGCCTGCCGTCCGGGGGAAATATTGCATACGGTCGAGGTTTCCTTCCAGACAGAAGGCGCCAGGACCGAGAGGCCCGGCTGCGCGCGTAGAGCCGATCGCGACGCACAAATAGCAGGCGAGAGCCGGAGGTTCAGGCCCCTCCTTCTGGGCAAAAAGG
>NW_020906530.1:0-377 GCF_003984885.1 Neopelma chrysocephalum | reverse complement strand
GGGCACAGGCTCTGCTTCGGCTGGGAAAGGAGCCCAGGGAGGAGCTGTTCAGGGAAGGGGTCTGTGCCACAGGGACAGCAGGGAGGGGCCCACATCCCCCTGCCCAGCACTTGTGGCAGCAGCTGCCTCTCCCTGCCTGCCTGTCTCTGGGTGAGGAGCTGTTCCTGCCAGCAGCCCCTCCCTGTGCCCAGCTCAGCTCCCTGCCAGTGCTGCCAGAGCCATCCCCAGCCCAGTGCCCAGGGGCAGCTCGGCCTGGGTAGGGGCTGCAGAGCAGATCCCAGACACCCTGCAGTTGAGAGCTGCCCCTGGCAGGCAGCAGAGTCCCTGCCTCAGCACACAGAGCCCTGGGGGCAGGACCCTGCTCTGCACCACAGCCC
>NW_020906529.1:0-456 GCF_003984885.1 Neopelma chrysocephalum | reverse complement strand
CCCTGGTCACCTGTTCATCCCTGGGGAGGTGAATCTGCACACCTGGATACTGTCCCACAAACAGCCCAGTCCTTTCACCTGGAGAAAGGGGCCTAAAAGCCCTTCCCATGCTGGTTGTTGGGCTGGGACTGTGGGAGAGGAGCCTGGGCAGAGAAAAGGAGGTGCTGGCTGTGCAAAACCATCTCACAGCAACTGAACCATCTCCACATGTTTCCATGTCACTGTGGGCACACAGGACCCACACCCCCCTCTTTCCCAAGGAGGGGCAAGGATTGCAGGGGGACTGAAGATGATCATCTCCCCTCTGGCTGTAGATCCATCTCCCCACACAGGAGCACAGCCCAGAGCCCCTGGATGTGCTGGCCCAGGCTCTGCCCAAGGCTGGGGACTGAGGGGGGTTGTGACCAGAGACAGCAGCCAGGGAATGGCTGGAGCTGTGTCAGGGCAGGCTCAGGT
>NW_020906528.1:0-344 GCF_003984885.1 Neopelma chrysocephalum | reverse complement strand
AATGCCTGAAAGACAGGCTAGAAAGAGGAGGCAGAAAACTGACATTGCGAGAAAAGAAATGCCATTTTATACTATAGACTTATTTACAGCAAACTCTGTGACTTGACAACAGTGTCTACAGCAACAGAGAAAATAACCCCCTCAGTCGTTACCAGTACGCTCTTTTGGGTGAAGTGATAAAGCAAACACAAACCTCAAACCCGACTTGGACTGCACAGGAACCGCTTTTGGTCTGTGCTTTCCCACCTAAGGCCCTGGTCCCAGCCCTGGCTGCAGTGCAGGTCAGCCATCCCCATGGGCTGAGGCCTTTGCCAGGGAAGGTGTAAATCTGGGGAGTGACCCTT
>NW_020906527.1:0-646 GCF_003984885.1 Neopelma chrysocephalum | reverse complement strand
TTCCAGGCTCTCTCATGCATGGAGGAATTCAGAAACCTGGATCGGGACATTGAAGGATCTGCGAAAAGGTGGAAGAAATTTATTGAATCTGAGTGTCCTGAGAGGGAGAAGTTCCCCCAGGAGTGGAAGAACAAGTCGTCCCTGCAGCGCCTGTGCATCCTGAGGGCCCTGCGGCCCGACCGCGTCACCTGCGCCCTCAGGTGGGACAGCACTGCCCGGGGCTGCTCCGGGCCAGGGAGGGAAACTCGGGATTGCTGCTTCCTGGGGAACAGGAACAATTCAGGGCTATGTTTAGGTTTATTTATTGTAGAATGTGAGTTTTGCAATATGGTTGATTGTGCAATATGATTCCTGTCAAGGAGTCTGGTGAATGAGCCTCACCTTCCTGAGGATGGTGGGGCCCTGGCACAGGTTGCCCAGAGAAGCTGTGGCTGCCCCATCCCTGGAAGTGTCCAAGGCCAGGTTGGACAGGGCTTGGAGCAACCTGGGCTAGTGAAAGGTGTCTCTGCCCTTGGCAGGGGGTGGAATGAGATGAGGTTTTGGGTCCCTTCCAACCTAAACTGTTCACAGAATCCCAGAATTCCGGAATATCCTGAGCCGGAAGGGACCCACAAGGATCATCCAGTCCAACTCCTGGCCCTGCACA
>NW_020906526.1:0-1282 GCF_003984885.1 Neopelma chrysocephalum | reverse complement strand
TGTGGGGAGGGGGGGTGTAAAACAGCCCCTTTGGGGGGGTAAATGAGGGGGAAAGGGGTCTGAGGGGAGTAGAAAAATGCTCTTTTAGAGTAAAAGATTCCTTTAGAAGGGAGTAAATTATTGGGAAGAGGCAAAATAGCCCTTTGGAGAAGGTAAATATTTTGGGGGGGTGGTTAAATGAGTTCTTGGGGGGGGGCCAAAAGCTGCTTGGAGGGGGCCAAACACCCTTTTGGGGGTTAAAAAGGGGGTCTCAGAGTGGGGGGAGGAGTTCAAGCCCAGGGCCGTTTCTCCTGGTTTTAGCCCCCAAAGCCGGGGGGATTCGGGGTGTCCCCAAGTCCCCTCAGGTGTCCCCAACCCCCCCTGTGTGTGTTTCCCCCAGGAGAACTACGAGGACCCCCACAAGACCCCGGCGTCCCCCGTCGTTCACATCCGGGGGCTCATCGACGGCATCGTGGAGGCCGATCTGGTGGAGGCCCTGCAGGAGTTCGGGCCCATCAGGTGACCCTGGGGACATTTAGGGGCGTTGGGGACACCTGGGGACATCAGGTGACACTGGGGACATCTGGGGTCACTGGGGACATTGGGGACATCAGAGGACACAGGAGGCTGATCTGGTGGAGACCCTGCAGGAGTTTGGGCCCATCAGGTGACACTGGGGACATTTGGGGACATTGGGGACATCAGGTGACAGTGACCTCATGGTGACCTTGTCCCTGTCCCAGCTCCGTGGTGGTGATGCCGTGGGGTGGTGACACTGGTGGCACTGGTGACACTGACCCCGTGGTGACCCTGTCCCCTGTCCCAGCTCCATGGTGGTGACGTCGTGGGGTGGTGACACTGGTGACACTGGTGACACTGGTGTCAGTGACCCCGTGGTGACAATGCCATTGTCCCCGTCCCAGCTACGTGGTGGTGATGCCGTGGGATGGTGACACTGGTGACACTGGTGCCAGTGACCCCATGGTGAATCTGTCCCCTGTCCCCATCCCAGCTCCATGGTGGTGACGCTGTGGGGTGGTGACACTGGTGACACTGGTGACACTGGTGGCAGTGACCCCGTGGTGACCTTGTCCCTGTCCCTGTCCCAGCTACGTGGTGGTGATGCCATGGGGTGGTGACACTGGTGCCAATGACCCCATAGTGACCCTGTGGTGACCTTGTTTGTTGTCCCCATCCCAGCTACGTGGTGGTGATGCCCAAGAAGCGCCAGGCCCTGGTGGAGTTCGAGGACATCTTGGGCGCCTGCAACGCCGTCAACTTCGCCGCCGACAACCAGATCTAC
>NW_020906525.1:0-1014 GCF_003984885.1 Neopelma chrysocephalum | reverse complement strand
TTTTTCAAGTGACACTTTAACTAGAACAGTGGTATTGCCTTCCAACTGCTCTGTAACAAAACTAGTATCAATCTCATAGATACAATAATTTTTTTCTTAGCAATCTTCTTTGGTTCCACACTTGCTAAGTATGTCTGTGCCACTCAGTCCCAGATGATTTGGTTTTAGCATATTAGCACGTTGGTATCTCAAATCCTTTTGAGCTGTGGAAGGAGAGAATGCTTAAGAGAACAACAGATAATGAGAGCTATGAAAACAAGCACTGTACCTAACTGGTGAGATCTTCCATCCCCTAGTGGGTATCTCTGGTACCGTGGGACACTGAATGGAGGAAGAAGATGGAATCTTTTTTCCAGCAATGGTTCAAGTCTGCAGGCAGAGGGGTCAGCAGAGTGAAAGAAACTGTACACTTGGCTGCAGGCTGGTCGGACCTGGCACACTTGGATGAGAATGAGACAAAAAGTTCAGTATCGCCCCTTTATGATTTTCAAGGAGTCTACAGAGAAATATGGTTAATATGGTCTTCTGCAAACTCCAGATTAGCATACATCTGGCCAGAAGAAATTTAACTACATTGTTTCCTATTTCATATGTAAAGAACATTTCACTGCACACGAGTTTACAGAGACATCACAATCTGAGATGCAGGCACAGAGCAGATATAAAGAGCAGTCAAAGAAACAGATAGAAGCAGGGAAGGAAAAAGTTTAAAAATCCTGTAAGTATGGTATTGAGCATTACAGCTGTGATGTTCAGCACTTCAAATATTTACCAGCAAAATGGTTTGCTGGGCCTGGGACATCCAGAGGACTTAAACCTAGATGACAGCAGAAGCAGGCAGGTGACAGAAAGCAGTGCAGTTTCTCCAGTCACCTTATGGATGGTCACGTATAGAAATGAGGTTGGTCATACTGTAACAGCACAGCAATGTTTATGATTTTTCCTAAAGGTGTGCCCCATTAAGGGAGCAATGCTGCTGAGCTGAGGGTAAAACTGAAGCATGGAGGCTTCACT
>NW_020906524.1:0-770 GCF_003984885.1 Neopelma chrysocephalum | reverse complement strand
AAACATCAGGAGAAGACAAACCTCACCCAAACCCAGCAGTCTGTCCCTCAGTCAGAGAGCAGAAGTCACTGTGCAGGTCTTACATTTCAACTAAGGTTACACAGAACTTCTGACTAAGCATGGAAAGCAACCTCCAGTAAGGTGGGATTCCAGGACATTTTCAGCAGCACCAGGAAACCAAACTCTGTGTAGCTGTGCCTGCAGAGAACTGTCCTCTGGACAGCCAGAACTCAAGGTGAGCAGAGCTACTGATTTTAGCACTGCAATTCAGTCTTTGTTACTGTCTAAGTCAAACTAGTACTCTTCACTGGGGCAGGAAGATACAGGGATAGTCTCAACAAGTCCCTTTGGAAATTTAGTTTTAAGAACTCTCTATCCATCTGAATGGAAGACACAATCTTATTTCCCAATCGTTTTCTCACAATTAGCTCAAATATTAGCACTAAAACAGTGAACAACATCTGTTTTACAAAATCTTTATTTTTGTAAAGATATGCTCTGCCACATCTAGGAAAAAAAAGGCAAATGGTGGACTCCTTCAGGACAGGAGTTTTCCCACAATGAGTACAACTAGTAAATGAAATGTCAGACCCTCTCAACATACAGGCAACTGTGTGCATAAAAGTGAGCCCGAGATACACTGTTCAGGTGTACAACAGCTAAAAACACTTACCAGGGTTTTTCTCAGGCGCTCGTATTCTGGACGATACTCTCTGAAAAGGGGAATAAAGAGAGTGCATTCAGTGTGAAAAGCACATGATTTGTATTAC
>NW_020906523.1:0-498 GCF_003984885.1 Neopelma chrysocephalum | reverse complement strand
GTTGCTCCAACCTGGCCTTGGACACTTCCAGGGATGGTGAGTCCTCAGCCTCTCTGGGCAGACACTTCATGGAATCATCTTTTTGTCCATATTTTGGAAGTCCTAAAACTCCCCGAGCACCCCGGGTTGTCCAGGCCTGGGGCATCTGTTCATTCTCAGGGCAGATCCCTGAGGTTTGAAGGTTTGTTTTAGGCAAAAAAAAAACCCTTTTGAAGTGAAGACAACGTCCTCCAAGGTTCCTGGGCCTTTTCCTGCTGTTCTTTCCCTCAGTGCCCCAGTAAAGCCCCTCACCGTGGGTTTGGCTTTAAGCCCGAGCTTAAAGTCCCTTCCTTGCACAGGGAACCCTTTCCTGAGCCAGGCCCAGGGCACAGCTTGGAATTCCTGCTGGCTGGAACCACCAGAGGCTCCCGGGGAGCCCAAATTCCAGCCATCCCCTCTGCTCCTGGAGCTTGGGCTCCTTTCCAAGGCTGCTCTTCCCTGGGATCGGCCCCAGCAGGG
>NW_020906522.1:0-1465 GCF_003984885.1 Neopelma chrysocephalum | reverse complement strand
TGATCAATACTGTGGTCGTGTGATACTTTTCCCGTCGTCCACAACAACCAAGTTTAAACCTAACAAGTTTGGGTTTAAATCTGTGATAAATCTAGAGATCATTATAGAAGGAAAAGCTGAAGTTCTTATGCGATGGCAAGGGGCATTTTTTTTAGAATCAATATTTTTCTAGGAAAATTTCTAGGAAATTTTGTCCTCAAAATTTGCAAAGATTTGCAGGTACCTGACTGTAGGAGGCGTGTCCCAGGGGTGCAGGCGTGTCCCAGGGGTGCAGAGGGACGCACCGGGGGCGGGGAGCCTGAAGGGACATGCGCTGGGATAGATGACCCCATTGGTCACCAGGTCACATGGTTTTAGGGCATAAAAGGGAGCTCGAAATTTAAATAAAGCCTCTTTGATTCCCCGTTATTGGAGAGCGGGCTGCTTATCTTTATCATATAAAGACCAGCACTGCTGGTCCAGGTTTCATAACCTTTCCCATGGAGGCTGCATTGCATAAACACAACTGAACAGCAGTGGCTGACATGACAAAAGAAAGAAACTAAAAAGGTATGGTAATACATTTACTCTTCCTAATTTTCATTTCTTTCTCTCTCTCTTTTCTTTTTTTTTTTTTTGTGTTTTCCCAAAACTTTATCCCTATGGACAAAGCTGCAACAAATATGGGGTGAGAGTGATGTAGTAAAAACAAGGGCAAATATGTGACTTCTGCTGTCCATAGCTGTTAACTAGTCACAAGTTCATGGCAGTGTGGTGAACAGGCTCAAGAAGAGGGGAGGAATAAGCTGCAGAATGTCTCCCTGCAGCTCTGGAAATGAACTTTTTCAAAAAATGAATATATATTCAATAGGAGGATGAACTACTGCTCTTTATTTTGGTTTTTAAATATTTTATTTCAAACACAAAGTAGTGCATAAAGGAATGGGAAACTACAGGCCTAAATCTATAGCTGAAGGAGGAGCTGTGCTGCATAGTGTTCTCATTTGGATGAGGAACCTGTTTTTTTAAGTGAACATACTGATCTTACCTCTTCACAGGGCTTCAGATCACATCACATAGCACATTAATAGGATTCCTTTCAAATGAAATTAAACCAGAACATGCAATCCCAGTGTGTAACCAATAAATCCCACTGCTAACCCCAGGTCCCCAGGTAGAAACCAGAATTAATCCAAAATAAAGATTCTGAAATGCATAATGTGGATAGCAAGCCTTCCACAAGAATTGGTTTTTTGTCAAGATCCACTTCTATTGGACCACATGCTTGGTATGTTGGACTGAAACTTGCTGGCCAGTGCAACCAGAGACACAAAAAGGCAGAATGTCTGAGATTTTGCACACAATGTCCAGTACTCTTCCAAATTTCCTTTGAACAACTACTGTGTTACAATCTGAAAAACAAATATTCCCTTCCGACTGTTTATGCATCCCATTTAAGAGTTGTGAGGAGGACTAGACAGAATCT
>NW_020906521.1:0-379 GCF_003984885.1 Neopelma chrysocephalum | reverse complement strand
AGCTATAAGCACTGCCAAAGACACCAGAAGCAGAGTGCGATGGTTCCCACACTCCTGAGGGGTGTGCCAGGGTGGGCAGTCCTGGTTCTGTCCGTTTCTGAAAACACCCAGATGATGAGGCTGAATCTGAATTAATTGTGTGCTGAGCTTTTTATCATGCCTGTGTTGACATTGTTGCTCTTAAATTCTATTTCAAGTGAAATCGTGTGACTACCCAGTTATAGCAAACGGCAGGTTAAGATATGACAGCCGCTCTTACTTTCCGAAGAGAGTTGGAGAGAGTGTTGACTACTACTGTTTCCAAGATTATTCAACCCCCACTGGAAATACCTGGGTTCGAAGTTTTTGTTCTGAAAGGGGCTGGTCTCCAGCGCCAAAA
>NW_020906520.1:0-357 GCF_003984885.1 Neopelma chrysocephalum | reverse complement strand
GCTCCGTCACAGCAAGTCCTGCTGCAGCCTCGAGGGTCATAGGACAAGACAGGGCTGCAACCAGAGAGGGGCTGCGGGAATGAAATCCCACTGCCCCAGCACGCACAGACATGCAGCCAGCACTGCAACAAGGAGGGACGAGGCTGCGCTGGCAGGAAATCTGGGGGAGATGGGCTGTGCCAAACTTGGGGAGGTTCTCTCTGCCATGATGAGATCATTCCCAGCACGTATTACCCTGGTGTTGAGGATGGCAGCCCACATAAATACAGTGTCCCCAGCCAGGCCCTCTGCAATAGCTGGGAAAGCTCATACGAAGTGTAAGGACTTTTACGGGCAGTGGGATCCGCGTTAGCAGCC
>NW_020906519.1:0-527 GCF_003984885.1 Neopelma chrysocephalum | reverse complement strand
TTCTTTTGGTTTTGTTGTGGGAACATTGTCTGGGAAAGCTACCAAGAGCAGGTTTGTTTTGTAAACATCCACCATTGTTTTGGGACACTGCTGGGAGAGCTGCCAAGAAGGATTTTGTTTATCTAAACATAGCTTTGTTTAGGAAGAAGGAGAAAGAAAAATAATGACAATGGCCTTTTTACTAATTGTTTTCATGACTTTTGCTGTTTTTGTGCCTGTCCTAGGACATCCTGTAAGGGACCGTTCAGATGGATGGAATGAATTGCTCCCTTTCCTGAATTTCGACCTCCACAGCCCAGTAGCCAGTTTCCTTAATGGTGGCATTCAAGGTTTGGTAGCAAAGACTCCTAAGATCAGCTCTAACCCCTCCCTAAATTGTTCAGCAACAATGATCCTAGTGGTGAAGGCAGCGAAAATGCTCCTTAAAATTGGAAAGGTGGTGCTGCATTGGTCCCCTTGTTGTAAGAAAGGCCAAAGCTTGAAAGGAATCTCTGGAGCTTTGGGAAGGGGCTTGGAAAGGCCAGTCT
>NW_020906518.1:0-891 GCF_003984885.1 Neopelma chrysocephalum | reverse complement strand
CGACCCGTGTCGCTGTGCTGCCCTCTGTGAGTGCCCCCGGGACCCCCACACACACACCCTGTGCCCCCCACCTTGGCACGGTCTGCCAGTCCTTGTTCTCCTTGGGACTCCATTCCCTGGCTCTCCTTGGGGCCCATTCCTTGGTTCTCCATGGGACCCCATTCCCTGGTTCTCTTCGGGGCTCTGTTCCCTGCCTTTCCATGGGCCTTTGTTCCCTGCTCCTCCATGGGGTTCTGTTCCATGGGTCTCCATTCCCTGATTCTACATGGGGCCCCATTCCCTAGTTCTCCATGGGTCTCCATTCCTTGGCTCTCTTTGTGGCCCCATTCCATGGCTCTCCCTGGGGCTCTATTCCCTAATTCTCTGTGGGGCTCTCCTTGGGGCTCCATTCCCTGGTTCTCCATGGGGCCTCATTCCCTTGCTCTCTGTGGGGCTCTCTTCCATGGGGCTCCATTCCCTTGTTCCCTGATGGGCCCTATTCCCTGATTCTACATGGGGCTCTGTTCCCTGGCTGTCCATGAAGCCCAATTCCCTGACTCTCCTTGGGGCCCCATTCCCCGGCTCTCCATGGGACTTTGTTCCCTAGTTCTCCATGGGGCTCTGTTCTGTGGGGCCCCATTCCCTGATTCCCTGTGGGGCTCCATTCCCTGATTCTCCTTGGGTCTCCAGTCCCTGGCCCTCCACATGGCCCCATTCCCTGGAGCTGAGCTCCTTAGGGAGCTGATCCAGCTGAAGGGGAAAAAGGGGGCGAGACAAGTAGGGAGGGGGGAGGTTTCCCAAATTAATTCCCGAGGTATTCACCCACATCCTGGGATACAGCCGGGTGTGAGGGGGGCGGTGCTGGGGTGGGGGTGCTGAGGGGGGGATGCTGAAGGGGGTGCTGAGGGGGGG
>NW_020906517.1:0-1255 GCF_003984885.1 Neopelma chrysocephalum | reverse complement strand
AGTGGGCTGGAAGAGCAGGTTATCATTGCAGGGGATTTGAACAGCTCCCTGGGATGGCCTGGCTACGTGTGACCCTCTGGTGTTCTGTGTGTTACCCCACAGCTGAGCTGAGCTGAGCAAAGGGATCAGGGCACACCTCCTGCACTCAGCCTGCACCAAACCCCAGCTGCTGTAACCACATCCGTCCCCGCTGCCTCCACCTCCTTCACACGGGACCAAAGTGGGTCACGGCTTGGGCAGATGATCCCAACAGAGTCAGTCTGTGCCCAGCAGCCCGGGCAGGAGCTGTGTCAGCACTGACTGGTGCAGGCCCTGCACGGACAAGGTCTGCTCTCCATCTGCAGAGCTGGGGATTTTAGCACTCCTGGCCCTTCAGTTTTCCTCACCAGCCCCTGCCGTGGTGGAAGTGAGCCCTGGGATGGGAGTTCCTGGCAACTGGTTTATCTTGCAGCACCCACCCACATCTCAAACCCCAAATTAGAAAGTCTGTCTCTGTTTATCATAGGGCCCATCACTACAGAAACCAAACTTACTCTGGGGTTGCCCGGTGCTTCTCCAGCAGCTCCTGCCCTCATCAGAGGGATTCTCAATCGCCACCGAGGCCAAAGGGTCACAGAGGGACTGAAAAACAAACATTAAATCAGCGCCTCGTGGTTTCTGCTGCAGATCACCCCATGCTCGAGCGTTTGTCCCCGCCGCACGTGGGAGGCAGCTGGCACGAGGGCAGGGGGTTCCCGGTGATGCTGCGCCAGCACCGCGCACCCCTGACCCCGCACCCGGCTCGGGGCTGGAGGGACTCGCCCGGGATAAGGGATGAGGTCGGACAATCCCGGCCAGCGCTGGCACCGCCCGCTGGGACAGGGGCAGGGAGCACCGGCAGGGAACAGGGGCAGGGAACAGGGGCAGGGAACACCGGGCAGAGAACAGAGGCAGGGAACAGGGGCAGGGAACACCGGCAGGGAACACGGGCAAGGGTCACGGGCAGGGAACACCGGCAGGGAACAAGGGCAGGGAACAAGGGCAGGGAACACCGGCAGGGAACAAGGGCAGGGAACACCGGCAGGGAACACCGGGCAGGGAACACGGGCAAGGGTCACGGGCAGGGACCACGGGCAAGAGCCGCGGGCAGGGATTGCAGGCAGCGATTGCGGGCAGGGATTGCGGGCAGTCCCCGCTCCGCCCCGGCGGTGACGGCAGCGGGGGGGGCCGCGGGCAGCACCGCCCCGGGCTGGGCGGTCGCCGGGGCCGGAGCCGA
>NW_020906516.1:0-883 GCF_003984885.1 Neopelma chrysocephalum | reverse complement strand
CTCACAGGGAGCAGCTCCTGGGAGCATCGACCCCGGCACTGCATCACCGACCAGAGGGTGGAAAACACTCCAGGAAAGTCCGTTTCCCTGCTCATTCTCACACAGACCCCATGCAAACAGGGGAGCTGTAGCAGCCCCAGGCCTGAGGAGCAGGAGTGCAGCTCCCCGAGCCACAGCTCGTGTGGGTCTGAGAACCTGTGTATGGAAGGTCTGCACACACAGAATGTGTCGGGATTTACCTGGATCCATCCCAGTTATGTGTCTAATGGAATGTGAGCTTCCACCCAACCACCGAGAGGACGACTAAGCACAGGATTTCAGGAGCTCAGGGATGACTCCCTGTAGCTTTGGGCAAAGCAGCGTTTTGCCCCCGAGCTGCTTCAGGCAGCAGAGACTGCACAACCTGTGTGCCGGGATTTATGGAAGAACCGGACCAGACCTGCACGTCCCACAGGACAAACCAAACCACAGCCGTGTCTGGAGAGCTCACCCCGCTCTGGGAGGGCAAATCCTCTCCCTTCGCACAGAATCTGCACAGTGGCCCCCAAAAAAGCTCTCCCTGCGATAAACCCAGTAAGGGATCCGGGAATGCCCATCCAGGGGCTCGGACCCGGGAATGCCCAGCTGTGGGATCAGGTCCGGGAATGCCCATCCAGGGGTTCGGACCCGGGAATGCCCAGCTGTGGGATCAGGTCCGGGAATGCCCAGCCGTGGGATCGGGGCTCTCCTGCTCGCCGAACCGGCCCGGGATGGCGGCATTACCGGGACCGCTGCGCTAAAACACGTGCCCCAGAAACCTCCCCGTGAGTCGGGTCCGCCGGCAGCGCTTCCCCGCTCCCGGGATGGGGCATCTGCGGCCCGTTACGCGCCCGGGGCGGGGGGG
>NW_020906515.1:0-727 GCF_003984885.1 Neopelma chrysocephalum | reverse complement strand
GTGGGATGTGTGGAGGGCAAGGAGGTACGTGGTGTGTGAGGGAGACACGGAGCACTCCCCATCCATTGGGACTGGGGCAGCTGGAGCAGAGTGCTGGGCACAGGTTTAGACTGGCTTTGCTGGGAGAGCCTTTGCAGAGCTGTTCCAGCCTGTCAGTGCCAATGTCGTGACCTCTCTTGCAGGAATTACAGAATTTGGCTTCCAAACATCGCAACCTGGTCATCATCCCTCTTGGTAGGTTCCCACTTGCCCCAGTTCCTCTGGCAAATGCCTGGGCACTCATCACAGCCCTGGGAACCCCACACGGGAGGGAGCTGTGGGGGGCACATTCCTGGGGGGACACGGGGGGCCCCAAGCCACCACAGGGACACTGACCTCCCCTATATCGGCTCTGCAGAAGTTGCCAACCCCGCCAGCATCAAGGCGGCTGCAGCCAAAGTTGGGGAGCACCTGGGGGGCTCTGGGCTGAACCTTCTCATCAACAATGCTGGAATTGTCAAGATAACCATGCTTGAAAATGAGACACCGGAGGACATGACTGAGATTTACACCACCAACACGGTTGGGCCTCTGCTGATGGGCCAGGTGAGATCCTCACCCACGCTGGGCTGTCCTGGGGGAGCGTGAAGGGCTGGTGGGAGGGGGTCCTGCTTCCACTCTGGAGCCTGATGGGCTCTCAGTTGATGAGAAGCTTGTGGAGCCATGGGCTGGAGCTCAGGAGCTGGAG
>NW_020906514.1:0-742 GCF_003984885.1 Neopelma chrysocephalum | reverse complement strand
GTGGGATGTGTGGAGGGCAAGGAGGTACGTGGTGTGTGAGGGAGACATGGAGCACTCCCCATCCATTGGGACTGGGGCAGCTGGAGCAGAGTGCTGGGCACAGGCTTAGACTGGCTTTGCTGGGAGAGCCTTTGCAGAGCTGTTCCAGCCTGTCAGTGCCAATGTCGTGACCTCTCTTGCAGGAATTACAGAATTTGGCTTCCAAACATCGCAACCTGGTCATCATCCCTCTTGGTAGGTTCCCACTTCCCCAGTTCCTCTGGCAAATGCCTGGGCACTCATCACAGCCCTGGGAACCCCACACGGGAGGGAGCTGTGGGGGGCACATACCTGGGGGGACACGGGGGGCCCCAAGCCACCACAGGGACACTGACCTTCCCTATACTGGCTCTGCAGAAGTTGCCAACCCCGCCAGCATCAAGGCGGCTGCAGCCAAAGTTGGGGAGCACCTGGGGGGCTCTGGGCTGAACCTTCTCATCAACAATGCTGGAATTGTCAAGATAACCATGCTTGAAAATGAGACACCGGAGGACATGACTGAGATTTACACCACCAACACGGTTGGGCCTCTGATGATGGGCCAGGTGAGACCCTCACCCACACTGGGCTGTCCTGGGGGAGCGTGAAGGGCTGGTGGGAGGGGGTCCTGCTTCCACTCTGGAGCCTGATGGGCTCTCAGTTGATGAGAAGTTGATGAGCCATGGGCTGGAGCTCAGGAGCTGGAGCCTGGCAGGCTGGGGCA
>NW_020906513.1:0-500 GCF_003984885.1 Neopelma chrysocephalum | reverse complement strand
AAAGGTTAATTATTTGGTTTCTGGTGCCATCTGGTTCTGAGGCACTGGGGAGCTTTCAAACAGACCGTGGGTGGTGGCCTCATCCTCTGCCTAGAAGAAGAAAACCATAGAAAGTCTGCTTGGAGGAGCTGAGCTCTGGTGCAAATGGTGATGGTGTTTTAGCACCACCACAGCAGAAACTGCCAATTTATGTGGTAACAGCCCAGCAAAAACAAATCAGAGATTTGTTGTGATTTGTGGCATGTATCTACTTGCAAAAAAAGTCCTTAACACGCTGCTATTTGGTAAATCATAGAGACAATTGTAGAATGGTTTGAGTTAGAAGGGACCATACAGCTCATCTCATTCCACCCCCCTGCCATGGGCAGGGACACCTTCCACCAGCCCAGGTTGCTCCAAGCCCTGTCCAACCTGGCCTTGGACACTTCCAGGGATGGGGCAGCCACAGCTGCTCTGGGCAACCTGTGCCAGGGCCTCACCACCCCCACAGGGAAGAATTT
>NW_020906512.1:0-473 GCF_003984885.1 Neopelma chrysocephalum | reverse complement strand
GCCCTCCCCGCTGACGTGCCCCCCGTGTGCCAGGGATGGAGGTGTACCCGTCACGCACGCAGCTGCCCGAGCTGCTGCCGCAGCCGGTGCTGGCCGGGGTCATCGGGGGCATCTGCTTCCTCAGCGTGGCCGTCATCTTCAGCACCACGGCCGCCTGCATCATGAACCGACGGCGCGCCAACCGCGGCCGCAAGCGACGACAAGGTACTGCCCAGCCTGGGGATCCCGGTGATCCCGGTGATCCCGGTGATCCTGGTGATCCTGGTGATCCCGGTGATCCTGGTGATCCTGGTGATCCCAGCCGTTCCGGTGATTCTGGTGATCCCGGTGACCCCGGTGATCTCAGCCATCCTGGTGATCCTGGTGATCCCAGGCATCCTGGTGATCCTGGCGATCCTGGTGATCCCAGTGATCCCGGTGATCCCAGCCATCCCAGCAATCCTGACCATCCCAGTGATCCCGGCCATCCTGGT
>NW_020906511.1:0-674 GCF_003984885.1 Neopelma chrysocephalum | reverse complement strand
GAGCCTCTGGCAAAAAGTACAAGGAGAAACCATTAGGGTTTTGGAGCCGGGGTTATTGAGGATCAGAAGCCCACTACACTCCACCTGAAAAGGAGATATTAGTAACCGATGAGGGGTTTGAGCCACCTCAGAAGTTACTGAGACAGAAGCATGTCTCCTCTTGGCACCACGATTGCCCGTGCTACATTGGATGTTCAGAGGAAACATCCCCTCAACACATCACGCAACCAGTTCTACATGGAGTAAGTGGGTAGCTTGCAAGAGCTACAGACTCACCATGGTGGTGGCAACGACTGGCTGGCTGGAAACATACCCTGTAAACCAGGCCACTGCTCAAAACACCATCTTAGGCCTTGAGAGGCACATTCTGTGGTGACATGGGACCCCAGGGAGAATTGAATTAGATAATGGGACTCACAGGGCATTGAGTGGATCTATCATATCCCTTATCACCCACAAGCCTCTGGAACGATTGAGAGGTATAATGGACTGTTGAAGACTATGTTAAGAGCATTAGGTAATGGGACATGGAAGCATTGGAAGGCAAATTTAGCTGAAGATACTTGGTTGGTCAACAATAGGGAATCTGCTAATCTGGGTCTTGCTCAAACAAAACCCTTACATACTGTGGGAGGAGATAAGGTCCCGGTACTACACATGGGGAAGTGGCTTGG
>NW_020906510.1:0-700 GCF_003984885.1 Neopelma chrysocephalum | reverse complement strand
CACCCAGTCGGGGCCGTCTAAGTCCCCGCAGAAGCAGAACTGCTGCATGGGGAGAGGCGGTCAGAGGCGCACTGCCGCTCTGTGTCCTCCCCGCTGCTCGCCGCCGACTCCCGGTCCACCACGTCGCCGCTGCTCCCCGGTCCCCGATGCCGCACAGTCCGCCTTCGCGACCCGGAACCGCCCCGTTGTGCCGATGGGGGGCTCCCCGAGGGCCTCTGCAGGGGCCTTGGGGCCGGACCCCCGGGAGTTCGGCCCGACCAAGGGACCCGGGACGGCCACGGAGCCGCGGGAACGGCCCCTCCGACACGGCCGTCGTTCCTCCGCCCGAGCACCTCCCGTCACCCGCGGGCTCCAAGCCCCGCCAATCCCGGCCCGAGGCAGCGTCCGGCCCGCCAATCCCGGCCCGCCTTTCTCGGCTCCGTCCAATCACGGCCCGCCTTTTCAATCCGGCAGCGGTCCCGCAAGCTCTGCCCGCTCAGCCGCGGCGCGGCCCCTCCGCGCGGCACCGCCCCCCCCGTTCCCCTCAGGCGCTGCTGGGACCACGGAAGGGCGGTGGGAGCTCCGCGGTCCCATCCCGTCCGGGAGCTCTCCCGGGAGAAGGGGAGGGAGGGGGGGAGCGGACGGGAGCGGCCCCGGGAGCGGGGCCTGCGGGAATAGCGGGGTTCTCGGGAACGGGCGGGCGGGGATTGGCGGGGCTGGC
>NW_020906509.1:0-479 GCF_003984885.1 Neopelma chrysocephalum | reverse complement strand
GGCGGCATTCCCTGAAGGAAGCAGTGGCTCCGTTCCAGTCTCTGCTGCTGGAAGGGAGGCGATGCCAGGCACGGGCACACGGGGTAATTGCTGTGGCGTGGTCAGCCGGTGTCGGCCATCGGGGTGGCTGTGTGGCAGCAGCTCTTCCCCCAGTGCCTGCTCGGGCCCCTCACGATGTGGGTTCAGTGAGGGTTTCCTCTGCACTCCTGAGAGAGCCCCGAGGGGCCCTTGGCTGCTCCAGGCGCTCCCCCACGGATGTTACACAGGGCCTGGAAAGACTGTGGAGAGCGGCCAGGAGCCAGCCCAGAGCTGCCCAGGCCCCTCTGCAGCTCTGGCCATGTCCATTGACATCTGGCCCCCACGGTGCTCCCCGAGCCCCTGCAGTGCCACGGTTCTCTGAGGCAGGAGGGGATCCCAGCATGCAATGGAAATGGTTCCCATCTCTGTTGGCTTCTAGATGGGGATCGTGGCTTGGATTA
>NW_020906508.1:0-466 GCF_003984885.1 Neopelma chrysocephalum | reverse complement strand
TCCCAGCGCCTCCCAGCACGGCCCGGTGCTCTCCCAGTCACCCCCCCGGGGCTTCCCAGTCCCCTCCCAATCCCTCCCAGTCCCTCCCAGTTGCCTCACAAACCTCAAACCGACGCCCGGTTGCGCCACCGCGGGTGGGGGGAGGGGCGGGGGGAAGATGCGTCACCTGCCAAATAATGAGCCACGCCGGCCCAGCCCTGGGGAGAGGCCTTGCCAAATAGTGAGCCACCGGCCCCGCCTCATAGTTCACCTGAGGGTGACCCCCCCCTGCCAAATAGTGAGTCACGGGACCCCCAAAATCCCTCTTGCCAAATAGTGAGCCATTAGGTCACCCTATAGGGACCCCCCTGCCAAATAGCGAGTAACTCCCCCCAAATCCCCCCTGCCAAATAGTGAGCCATAAATTCACCTCATAGGGACCCCCCTGCCAAATAGTGAGCCATTCATTCACCCTATAGGGACCCCC
>NW_020906507.1:0-536 GCF_003984885.1 Neopelma chrysocephalum | reverse complement strand
TTTCCTCTCTGCAGGAGACACCTCCAGAGGCTGAGCACTGCTGCCCCTTCCCAATCCCACTGTCCGTGCCCTTATCCCCAGCAAGGAATCCCCATCTGGACTCCACACCCTCCAATTCCTCACTCCTGGCCCCAGTATCCGGCATCTTCCTTAATGATGTAGGTGAAGGGATGGAGGGCACCCTGAGCCGGTGACACTGAGCTGAGCGGTGCAGGTGACACACCTGAGGGACGGGATGGCATCCAGGGGGACCTGGACAAGCCAGAGAAATGGTCCCAGAGTGTGGAGAGAGAGATAAGGCTGAAAGTTAACATAGAATAGGAATTTGAGAGGAAAACCAGCTGCTGCTTCCCGGACGGCAAAGAGACTCCAGCTGCCGCTTCCCGGCTGGGATAAGGTCACGATGCCCCACAAAGCTCCCCAGGCACCCAGAAACAATTGTAGCACTTCTGATTAGAAACCCTCAAACTCCTCCTAAACCTAAAGAATGAGCATAAAAGAGAGTTGGAAATGGGGAAAGAATTGGAGGGAGATTT
>NW_020906506.1:0-454 GCF_003984885.1 Neopelma chrysocephalum | reverse complement strand
CTCTTGCTGGCCACTTGTCCTGCTTGCAGAGCATGGATCAAAATGTTGGAGAGAAGTGGCGCTGCCCTGGAGCCCTGGGGCCCAGCGCTGGGGATGGGTCAGCAGGCAGATGGAGCCCCAGTCACTGTCCCCCTTGGAGCTCTGTCATCCCCCAGGGCTTCCCCCAGGGCTGCCTGTGCTGCTCATGCCCAGCTGGACAATTGTCTTGTCCAGGAGGGTGCAGTGAGGGACAGGAGCATCAACCTGACTAAAAGCCCAACAAACTGCATCCCCCACATTCCCTTCATGCGTGAGTGGAGGGGCATAAACATAGAAGGCTATGAAATGAGGCAGGAGAGACTTTCCCTTAGTGAGCCCACCCTGACTGTTCCTGATGGTTGCATTGTCCTTTCAAAGCCTTCCAGTTCCACCCTGTAGGATCTTCTGCCCAATTTTCCAGGTGCTCCGGATAGAC
>NW_020906505.1:0-494 GCF_003984885.1 Neopelma chrysocephalum | reverse complement strand
AAATGAAGTGATGAGGAACAAAGACAAACTAAAACCCTTTGCCTCTATCCCCCATTCATTCCAGGCTCAAGTTCACTCCTTCATTCCCAGAGTCTCTACCTCCTCTCCTACAGCAATGCAGGGGGACAGAAAATGGGGTCTGCAGTAAGATCATAATGAGCTGTTTCCATTCCTTCCTCCTCATGCTCTTCTCCTGCTCCAGCTTGGGTCAGTCCCTTGGTCTGCAGTACTTCAGGATAAGCTGGTTCCATGGGGTTCCACAGGCCAGTGGCCTCTGCATGGGTTGCAGTCGTTCAGGATACACCCATTCATGGGGTCATTCATGGGCTGAAGGATCTCAGCTGCTTCATGGACTTCTGTGGACTGCAGGGCCACAGCTGCCTCACCATGGTCCTCTCCACGGGCTGCAGGGGAATGTCCACTCTGGCACCTGGAGAAACCCCGCCCCTTCCTCCCCTGACCTTGTTTGCTTCAGGACTGTTTCCCACATTGTT
>NW_020906504.1:0-544 GCF_003984885.1 Neopelma chrysocephalum | reverse complement strand
CCTGAAGTGTTTTGTTGCTCTCAGATTCTGGCTCTTGTTCTTGTGTCCAGTTTAAGGGTTAGGAAAGGGCTGGAATAATTCTGGTCTGTTGTGCTGGAGGAAACTTCCACATGTGATTTACTGCTTCTCTTTTGGGGGCACGTCACTCCCCATTTTCACTTTGGAATTTATTAGCCAGAGGAAATGCCTGGAAATGCAGGAGCTGTGGTGACATGGGACAATGAAGGAGTTGGATTCACAATTGTGGGAGCTCAGGGGAGGCAGGTCCTTGGGAATGCCATAGCTCTTGCAGGACACAGCCAGGCTTTTTGGGGGTGGAAGCTGTGCCTGCTGCCACATCAGCTGGGTATAAACACCGTGCCAGGGCCCTGGGACTTTCTGAGGGAGAATCCCAGAATGGTTTGGGTTGGAAGGGACCTTAAAGCCCATCCAGTGTCACCCCCTGCCATGGGCAGGGACACCTTCCACTATTCCAGGTCGCTCCAAGCCCCATCCAGCCTGGCCTTGGACACTTCCAGGGATCCAGGGGCAGCCACAGCTTCTC
>NW_020906503.1:0-1268 GCF_003984885.1 Neopelma chrysocephalum | reverse complement strand
ATTGCTGCTGTCTGGTGGGACAGTATTATTGAACTAGTTGGATATGATGGAATCCCAGACTGGTTTGGGTTGGAAGGAACCTTAAAGTTCATCTTCTTCCATCCCTTGCCATGGGCAGGGACACCTTCCACCAGCCCAGGTTGCTCCAAACCCTGTCCAGCCTGGCCTTGGACACTTCCAGGGATCCAGGGGCAGCCACAGCTTCTCTGGGCAACCTGTGCCAGGGCCTCCCCACCCTCACAGGGAAGGATTTCTGCCAAATATCCCATCTAACCCTGCTCTCTGTCAGTGTGAAGCCATTCCCCCTTGTCCTGGCACTCCAGGCCCCTGTAAAGAGCCTCTCTCCATCTTTCCCATTGCTCCTTCAGGTCCTGAAGGCCATAATTAGGTCACCCTGGAGCCTTCTCTTTTCCAGGCTGAACAACCCCAGAAAGGATTGTTCAGCCAGAACCCACTTCTGTGGGGATATAGTCCCATCCAGCATTTACAGGGCAGCACTGGAATTCTAGAATTCACCACATTCCAGTGCTGGTTCTTCCATGGAACGACCACTGGTCACAGACAAATCACACCCCAGGATGAGGGAGAAGGGAAAAGATGAGGAAAATGTAAAGCAGGATGAGAATTGCTGCCCTGTGGCTGGAGTAACCCCATCTTTGGGTGGAATAACTCCAACCCAACACCTGATTTAACACAAAATGTGATTCAGGCCACTTCCTTCAGAAGCAGAGCTGACACATCTCAGCTGGATGTGGATATTCCTCATAGCTATGGGCACCTTGCCCTACTGTGAAAATGGAATATGCTCCATTTAATTTTTATCAGCCCTGGCTGATACCCAACAAGACAAAGGGGCCCTTCAGGGCATTTGGTGCTCGTGTCTTGTTGGGTATCAGATAAAACTAAACCAAAAAAAACCCCCAAAACCTCAATTTCCATCTCTTCCCCCCAGTTCTCATCTTTTTTAAGCATCTAAACAGCTCCAATGGCTTCCAAATGATCTAAGATGCTACTGATAAAGGTTGAAAAGCCTGGTATTTGTGATGCAGCCACTCTGCACACACTGGTACTGCCAAACAGCCCAAAATCCAGCTGCAAAACAGCTGTGGGGCACTGCAGGCATGGCCAGTGCCCCACACACACCCAGGGCAAGAACTTGCAATAGCACTTTAATAAAAAAAACTTCCAGAAAATACAAATATTTTGCCTACTCCCCAAAAACTTTAAAAGCAATCACAGCAGTCGGTTTTGGCCCTTTTTATCTGCCT
>NW_020906502.1:0-512 GCF_003984885.1 Neopelma chrysocephalum | reverse complement strand
GGGGGGGGAGGGTTTTCTGCTGAGGCCAGGGAAATAACTTCTGTTTTCTGTTTGGTTTTCTCTTCCTCCCCTGCCCCCCTCGGGCCCACCAGATCGAGAGGCGCCTGGACGCCGTGAGGTCCGTGTGCCACCTGGCCCAGAAGCGCCTGATCGCGTGTCTGCAGGGCCAGCATGGCACTGACCCCGACAAGAGACACGTGAGTGCAGCTGCCCAGGGCCTGTGTGCCCAGGCTGGGCTCAGATACAGGCTGAGATACAGCTGGGCTGCTCTGCCCCACATGAACCAGGGGAGGAGAACTGTGCCCAGCCAGCTCACGTGTGGGCACTGGTGAAATACCAGCTGCAGCTCCCCATCCAATACAACAGCCCAGCCTTGAGATACCTTGGCAGGGTCAGGACAACACTCACTGATCTCTACAGTTCCCTGAGTGCTCAGAGCTTTCAGGAGACCCAGCTGAGAGCAGCTGCCACGGCCCGAGGGGTCAAGGGAATGGGGACGCGGCACTGCGAAT
>NW_020906501.1:0-898 GCF_003984885.1 Neopelma chrysocephalum | reverse complement strand
TTCTGTTACAGGACCCGAATCACTTCTCATTCTTTTTTTCCCCCTACACTAAAATCAGAACAGTCTGACCTTTATGTGTAAAGCAAAATGCCACAGAGGAGGATCCTGGTGTGCATGTAGGGTCAGTGGAAGAAGCTGGTGTTTATCAGTTTACCCCAGATTGCTGCAGCATTCAAGGAGCACATTCAGCAGTGCTGTACCACAATTTCATGGGCACAGGTGAGGGGTACGAGTGCTGGGCCAGCTCAGATCCCCTCAGGGAAGCGCTGTGACCCTTGTCAGTCGATGGCCAGTGGTTAAAGATTATCTGTGCTGGTCACTCCAACTGCTGGGTGGAGAAAGATTAACTCAGAGCAGCAGAAAGTCGAGCAAAGGTCTTTAACCTGGAAGCCATGATCTGTTGTGATTTCTGTGGGGCTCAGCAAACAAAATCGATTTGCGTTTCCCAATCCTTGAGCTCATTACATCAGTCCTGGACCATCCTGGCACTTCCCGTAACCGCTCCCCCTCTGACACATCCCACACGGAGAATCCAGGCTGGGGATTATCTTCAGATGGAGGGAGTGAGGTCTGACTGACAGTGCACCCTCCGTGACATTGCTGCTTCCCAGCAAAACAGCGCTGGGCAGGATTTAGGCAATTTTGATGAAAGCAGGAGGCTGACAGATAAAACTTGTACTCGGCAGTGCCCCAGGGAGCTGCTCCCTGTGCGGGCACGGTGGGCACACTGGGATGGGATGGATGCCCTGGGGTGGGTTTGAGGGCAGCACCCCCAGCCCCATTAGTGCCCCCTGAGCTGCACCTGGACACAGCGTGGGGGCTCGGATGCACACGAGGATAAGCAACTTCATTCAGTTCTTGTGTTTGCAAGCAAAAAACTGCTTTAAATCCTCGTCTC
>NW_020906500.1:0-353 GCF_003984885.1 Neopelma chrysocephalum | reverse complement strand
AACAGGACCGTGGCTGTGGCCGCTTCCGCAGGGCAGCCCAGGTACCTGCAGCCACGACCTCCTGGGCTGGGGCTGCTCTCCCTGCTCAGCCTGGCACCGCTGTCAGAGCTCACCATGGCATATCCATCTCTTCCCTGCTCTCCCTTCTTCTGCAGGCCTTGCTGAAATTCTTGGGCATTCGGCGTAAAAGGACCACAACCGCACCAACTGAGGTCGTGGACCAGCCTGAACCCAGCCCAACTGAATTCGAGGCGGACCCTGATGTCACCACTGCACTGACTGATGGCACAGGAAACTGGGACTCCTCGCTGGTTGTTCACACAGCAAAGTCTGACCCTGCTTTGACTGCAATG
>NW_020906499.1:0-750 GCF_003984885.1 Neopelma chrysocephalum | reverse complement strand
AGCATCTGAATTAACTGAGTAACTGTACACAAAGGAACTGCAAGACTTGCATTGGGACAGTCAGAGGTGCTGCATAACAGCACAAGGATACATATTCAGACTTGATTTACTGTTTTTGCATATTAATATAACAAAGATGTTAAGATTACTGTCTGTCACATTGTATTCCTGCAAAATTAAGAACGGCTATGTAATAAGTTTTCTTCTTTTTATGAGTATAATTGCCAATGTTGAGGTTCTTCACACCACTGATTACTCACTAGGCATTGGTAAAAGAAAGCTTATCTATCTGATTAACTTTATCTGTTTGGTTAAGAAACTCTAGCATTATAAGGTACTAAAGAATCATTATAATTTCTTAGGAACGCAGTGACATGAAACTCAGGAGTATGCTTGTGTGAGATGTGTTTGAGTGATGGTGGCCACCATGTGAAAGTAAATGAGTGAAAGTGCATGCATGTATGTGTATAAACATACGAACACAAATTCACAAACACTTTTTGGTGAACAGAACACTCAAAGAAAGTGACAATAGCAACTAGTCCTATAGACTCGTGGCTTCAATCTCTCTTTGGTTCTATATCGGAATGGGCTCTAAGTTATATTGAAGAAGGCCTACGATGGCTATTGACAGTTAT
Source organism: Neopelma chrysocephalum (assembly GCF_003984885.1). Classification (NCBI taxonomy): domain Eukaryota; kingdom Metazoa; phylum Chordata; class Aves; order Passeriformes; family Pipridae; genus Neopelma; species Neopelma chrysocephalum. The sequence continues at coordinate 112 of NW_020906499.1, read as the reverse complement.
TGTAATCTTAGTGATAGCTCATGTTGCCTTTTCTTGTATTACTGGACGTGTGAAAACTACAACAGAGAAAGCATTGTTGTCCCAGAATAAAAACGGGGGAATTATAGAGGAT
>NW_020906498.1:0-1736 GCF_003984885.1 Neopelma chrysocephalum | reverse complement strand
GGTTTTAAAAGAAAAAAAAAGAATAAATTGTTGTAAAAGCAAAAAAATCACAGGATAAGTTGTTGTAAAAGTCAGAAAAATGGGCTGAGAGGTTTTAAAAGTGCCCAGATTGGGATGAGGGGTTTTAAGAGCCACAAAGGACAGGATAAGTGGAGTAAAATGCCAGAACACATAAACTAAAATAAATAAATAAAATAAAATAAAATAAAAAATAAAATAAAACAATAAAATAAAATAAATAATGAAATCAAAACAATTAAAAAACCCATAAAATTAATTAATTAAATAAATAAATAAAAAATAATAAAATAAAAATAATAAAAGAAATAAAATCATAATAAAAAAAGAAATAAAATAAAAATTAAATTAATTAAAATAATAAAATCAAATAAAATGAAAAAATAATATCAAATAAAATAAAAAATAATAAAATTAAAAAAATAAACAATAAGAAAATAATAAAATAAAATAAAATAATAAAATAAAGCTATAAAAATTTAAAAATAAAATAATAAAATAAAATATTAAAATAAATAATAAAACAAAATAATTAAAAAATTATAAAATCCAATAAAATAAAATAATAAAATCCAATAAAATAACAACATAAAATGATAATATAAAAAAATTTAAGAAATATAATAAATATAAAAAATAAAAATAATATAATAAATTAAAATAAAATAATTAAATAAAATAAAAAATAAAAAAATTAAATAAAAAATTTTAAAACGAAAAAATGAAGCAATAAAATAAAATAAAAAAAAGTAATAAAAAAATAAAAAAAATGAAATAAACAAAAAATTTAAAAAAAAATAGCAATATAAAAAAATAAAAAACTAAAATAATAAAATGAAATAATAAAATGACATAAAATAAAAAAATTAATTAAATAATAAAAACAAATCAAATCAAATAATAACATAAAAAATAAAAAAAAATAAAATTAAATACAATAAAAAATGATAAAAAATAATAAAATGTAATAAAATAAAAAATAAAAAAAATAAAATAAAACAATAAAATAAAAAAAACTAAAATAAAAATAATAAAATAAAATACAAAAATAGAATAAAAAATCAAATCAAATTAAAAAATAAAATAAAAAAAGGAAAAAAATAAAATAATTTAAAAAAATAAATAATTAAAAATAATAAAAAACACATAAAATGAAATAATAACATAAAAAATAATACGAATATTAAAAAAAATAAAATAACAAAATTAAATAAAATACTATAAAAAATAAAATAAAATATTAAAATAAAAAAGGAAAAAAAATAAAGTAAATAAAAAATAATAACTTAAAATAAAATATTAAAAAATAAAAATAAAAATAAAAAAACCAAAAAAAAATAAAATGAAACGAAATAAAAAATAAATAAAAAAAATCGAACAAAAAAAAATAAAAAAATAAAAATACAAAATAAAATAAAAATAATAAAAAAAATTAAAACAAAATAATAAAATACGAAAATAAAAAATAAAATTAAAAAAATACAAAACTAAAAATAAACTTAAAAGAAAGAAATAAAAAATAGAAAAAAAATGAAATAAAATAAAAAATAAAACAAAAAAATAAAAGCAAATTAAATAAAATAATAAAATAAGATTAAAAAATAAAAAAGGAAAACAATAAAAAATAATAAAAGGAAACAAAAAATAAAAAAACCATGAAAAAATTATTAATATAAAAAAGTAAAATAATTTTAAAAAATAAAAAATGAAAGAATAAA
>NW_020906497.1:0-954 GCF_003984885.1 Neopelma chrysocephalum | reverse complement strand
AGCCATGTTCACTCCTGGGTAATACAGAATATTCCATGTATTCCATGCCTCCAACTAATTGCTGAAGACATCCTGCCCCAGTGTAGATGGTGCCAGGTGTCCCTTCCCATGGCAGGGGGTGGAACTGGATGATCTTTAAGGTCCCTCCAACCCAATCCATGATATTAACTTTCCGTAAAAACCCGCCTTCTCCCATGGAAAAGGACAAGGGATAATGGCTTCAAAGTGACAGAGAATGTGTTTGAATGGGATATTGGGAAGGAATTCCTGGCTGGGAGAGTGGGGAGGCCCTGGCACGGGTTGCCCAGAGAAGCTGTGACTGCCCCTGGATCCCTGGAAGCGTCCAAGGCCAGGTTGGAGCAACCTGGGCTAGTGGAAGGTGTCCCTGCCCGTGGGAACTGGATGATTTTAAGTTCCCCTCCATCCCAAACCATTCCATGACTCTAAGTAATGAAAAACAAGCTTTTACCCAATTAGAGCCACGAGAGTCCCCGGGATCCTGTTTCTGATTATTTTCAGCCACGTTTTCTCTTAATCGGAATTTTTGAGGGTTTTGTTGAGTTTTCCATACAAAGTACCTAAAAATCCCAGACTTTCAGGTTAAATGATAAATTGAAATGCTATTTTTATCTCTGCCTGCTCTTCCAGATGCTGCTGACAGAGTACCTGGACATGAAGAACACCCGCACGGCCTCGGAGCCCTCGGCCCAGCTGAGCTACGCCAGCTCCGGCCGGGAATTCGCCGCCTTCTTCGCCAAGAAGAAGCCCCAGAGACCTAAAAACCCCCTGTTCAAGTAAGCTGAGGATGCTAAAACCCTGCCTAAGCTGCCTTTGGTCCCTCAAGTGCTGCCCAAGGCTGGCTGCTAATCGCAGTTTCACGGTGGGAGAGGTGTGGAAGTTCCGAGTTGGAGTTTTTAATGCCCGGAGCTGAAGCCTGGCTAAGATCTGTCACGG
>NW_020906496.1:0-965 GCF_003984885.1 Neopelma chrysocephalum | reverse complement strand
TCCCTGCAGCCTCTCAATCCCACCCGGAGAAGGTGGAGCGGCCTCACGTCCTCCGGAGCGTACATTCATCTCATCTAGTGCATTAAAGGAATTCTGCTGGCTCAAATCCAGCTGTGCCTTGCCCTGGTGTAAATCCAGAATAGCTCCAGGAGTGGATCTGGATCCATCAGTGTCAGGGCCCCGGAGCTGTCCCACGAACAGCAGATACGGAGAGCCCAGGCCTGGCCCCTCCTCCCCTCATGCTGGTGTGCAAATCCACAACATCGATTTGTTTTGTGCAATTATTCCTGATTTACACCAGTGCAGGGACAGAATCAGTCTTCCTGAGCTGGCCCCACCATGTGTGGCTCCAGTTCCTACGGATCTGACTCCGGCCGGGAGCGAGAGCAGCCTGTGGTGGAGGACACACGGCGGGGCTCAGGCCTCCCGATTCCAGGCATTGCAATAAATCCATCGAGTACATTCTGTGTCAGTGGTGATTTGGTTCCCCCTGCTCCCCCCACCCTCCCCAAAACCCCCACCAAAGTGGCATTTGAAGGATGACAACCTGTCCGTTCGTCCATGCCCATCACCACCACGGCTCCATCCCTACCACGATTCCAGAGGTGGATCGTGCCACTGGCACGGTCTTCTGCTGGTGGCCATGGTCAAAATGAACCCCTCTGGTCCTCAGGGAGTCACTTGGGGTTTATTTTTGGGTAGAAGATACCAGAAAGCCAAATTATGGCACCAAATCCATGTGAGGGCAGGACTCGGTGCAGTGATGGGATGACTTGCCCCACACCCTTTTAATCACCCCAAAGTGGAGCCATTGAAGGGACAGACAGACAGATGAAGGAGAAAGGAGAAAGGAGAAAGGAGAAAGGAGAAAGGAGAAAGGAGAAAGGAGAAAGGAGAAAGGAGAAAGGAGAAAGGAGAAAGGAGAAAGGAGAAAGGAGAAAGGAGAAAGGAGAAAGGAGAAAGGA
>NW_020906495.1:0-907 GCF_003984885.1 Neopelma chrysocephalum | reverse complement strand
TTGACTTTCAGAGGCAATTTACAAGTTTGTGTCACGTCTCTGATGACAATACTGATGACAGTGTCTATGTAAACCTCTCCTGTCTGGGATAGGACACACACAGTCAACTGACTGTACCCCTGCTGAGGTCAGAGAGACCTTGAAAACATGCTGGCTAAGTGAGCATCCTGCCAGTGTAACACCCTGCAATCACAACAGGAATATGGCAGCAAGGTCATAAAGAAAAATCACATATGCCATCCCATCCTGCCCATCAGGAACACTATCAGAGCCCTAAAACTCAGGGGAAACAGAGGCATCAGGCAGCAGCGTTGCCTGGAGCTTATGGAGAGTGAAGAGAGCAAATTTCTGCGACAGTGCCACAGCACAGTAGCTGTTACTTTAAGTTTGATGCCCACAGGGTACAAAGGACCTGTCCAAAAACAAGCTTGTCACTGCCATTTGATAAAGCCAAGCAGGAGGACTGGATGTCCCTTGTCCTCTGTGTTGCGTAAAAGCGACGTTGGCCAGGCCAGTTAAACACACGTTGGGCTGACTGTGAACATGTGAAATGATGAACTGATCTGCCTTGGCCCCGACCACAACTGCATTTTATGCCACCCTTTTGGCCAGGAGGTGAAGACTGAGTGCTGGGAAAGATTTGGGAAGGTGGTAAGTGGCTTTGAGCGTGCACTGGTGTTTCCCTCCCTCAGCTTGCTTCTATCCAGGCGGATTTTTGTTAGTGTAAATATAGCAGTACATTGGAGACAGGTGAGTGCAGCCAACATCAGTTGTCTGACAAGATCCATTCACATCTGGATCACCTGCTTTTGGGCTCACTCAATAAATACAGAGGTAACTCAGGCCTTCCTTCTGCTGGCCCTTGTTGTAAAGGTGAACTCGCACGCCCAGGCTCTGAGTTGTGTCA
>NW_020906494.1:0-331 GCF_003984885.1 Neopelma chrysocephalum | reverse complement strand
CCTTCCCGTAAACGACGGACCTTTTTGTGCAGAAGGAGGGGCCTGACCCTTCAGCTCTCGCCTGTCCTTTGTGCGCCTCGCTCGGCTCTACGCGCGCAGACGGGTTTCCCGGTAACGGCACCTCCGGTCTTGGAGGAATCCTCGTCCGTATCTGATTTTGGCCCTCAGCCGGCCCCGGAGAGCCCAGCACACTGGCCCTCGAACGACGGCCCTTCTTCACTAGAAGGAGGGGCCTAACCCTCCGGGTCTTGCCTGCCGTTTGTGTGCCTCGCTCGGCTCTACCGGCACAGCCGGGTCTCCTGGACCTGGCGCCTTCGGTCTGGAAGGAATC
>NW_020906493.1:0-843 GCF_003984885.1 Neopelma chrysocephalum | reverse complement strand
TAATAGTGTAATCATAGAATCATGGAACTGTTTGTGTTGCAAAGGACTTTAAAGATCATCTTGTTCTTCCCCCCTGCCATGGGCAGGGACACTTTCCACTAGACCAGGTTGCTCAGAGTCCCATCCATTGGCCTTGAACACTCCCAGGGATGGGGCATCCACAACTTCTCTGGGCAACCTGTGCCAGGGCCTCCCCAGCCTCACAGGAAAGAATAATAAACATATGAAGAGGTGGGGAATATCCCCTGTTTCTGTCATTATAAGATTTGTTGGTGGTGACCTGCAATAGCCTGTGATTAGTTTGTGTAGTAGGAGTGAAATAGTTTTTTTTTCAATGATGCCATTCTGCTCACATGAGATTGATTTTTCCTTCCAATCTTTTCTCTGACTGTCTTTTTCTTCACACTATGATATTCCACATAGGATTATTCATATGTCACTTTCCCTCTTTCTCTGCTAGAGTCAAAAGTGAAATGTCCTGCATTGTGGAAACGTTTTGCTCAAAAGTGTCTAGTTTGGAATTGTTGTCCATGCTGGAGAGCAGTCAAAGAGAAGATGAAATTGGTGATTTTGAATCCGTTTGTTGAACTCTTTATCACAGTTTGCATTATCTTGAACACCTTATTCATGGCTATGGAGCACCCTGACATGTTACCAGAAATCAGAGCAATGATTACTATAAGTGACCAGGTAAGTGAGGTCTCTGTTAGGGTGAATATGCAGTTATAACCCTGTATTTATACTGGAACAGTCCCATAAGGAGACAGACTTCTTCAGTGACCTTTTCTGAATTTCTTTTTTTGTCTTTCCAGGTCTTCACCCTGATTTTTACACTAGAAATGA
>NW_020906492.1:0-1366 GCF_003984885.1 Neopelma chrysocephalum | reverse complement strand
TTCTGTACATGTAGATCAAAGACCTCTGCTTCTTATTTCAGGGCCTGACTCCTGGCAGCACACGGAAGAACCAAATCATGTGGGTCATCTTTCTCATCAGGAGAGTCAGCGGAGTCCAGAATCTGTAATAATTTGGATTATTTTTAACTTAGTGTTCCCTTGTTCTCCTTTCCTTTTACCATCGTACTTTTAAAAGAGGTGCTTGAAAGGAAGGGAGAACTATGCTTTTATTCCGTAAGGCAGACTATCCCCTTCCCTTTCAAATATCATATAAATTTTATCTTTTCATTAAAGTCTTAACTCACCAGGCTCCAAAGGACTCCAAAGTACTGCTCCATTGCCAGGTAAGATGACAGCATCCTAATGCAAGGAGCAGAGTGTATTGCAGCACTTGGATGTCAGGGCACAGCACTCTCTCTCCCACTGTTTTGATTTTCCCCAGTAATTTGTGTGGGATTCCACTGCAGCTTCAGTGTGAGAGACACTTTCAGTGTTATCAGCAGTGACCTTCCACAGAATAAATAGAAGGAGAAAGAATTTATAGGCCCTATCTACACTGCTGGGCATTGGCACTCCTGGGGTACCTCACACATACAAATATCTCACTTTGAAGTAGGGATATGCCAACCTGTTGAATCACTAAACCAGAGGTGAGAACACGAAACATGCAGCTATAGCTACACAACGTGAGGGTTTCACATCCTCCAGTGATGTCCAGTGTTATAGGTTTACAAGTAATTAAAGAAAGGAAGGAAGTAATTATTGAAAGGAGGGAATGAGAGAAGCTGTACTGAAAATTACTTATTCCCTTGGGGTGATAAAATTTCCTTTCGATCTGCTTAACAACTCCATTTCCTACTACAAACTATGGTGCAACAAATCTGTTTAATTTTTCAAGATTTTTTTATTGTGGTGAAGTCTTATCGAAACTTGCACCCACCACCCCGGTGACACGAGACCAGGGTACACCTCATTTTTGCATTGAAACATGAGAAAAGAAAGATCAGGGAAATTTCACTGAGGAAGCCACTAAATGTGGAGAAAGCAGCAAAAGTATTAAGATCTCTCCCACTCAGTGTGAGATCTGGGAATAGAACTCAGGTTTTCCCATGCTGAGACTGCAACACCTCTAATTTTTCCACCCCAAAAAAGAATGCATTTTTATAGCTTCTTTTTTAACTGAAAAAGAAGTATTCATTAAGGAAAAAGAGTCTTTTGTGCATTCAGTGTGCTAGCTCAGCCAGGGAATTTTTGTTTATGTGAATAAACAAAATGAAAGAATAAGCATGGCAGATGTGAGTGCCCAGAACAATCACTCCACTGCATGTGCTGCATCCTGCTTGGGAAGAGACCACTCTGGAGGGGA
>NW_020906491.1:0-1389 GCF_003984885.1 Neopelma chrysocephalum | reverse complement strand
TTTGCTCCCAGCTCGGCACGGCCTCGACCCAGAGCGGCCCCGTTCCTATGCCGGGTGTGGGAAGAACAGCAAGAAACCCCCTGAAGTTTAACCCCACTGCGCTCCTGCCGAGGGACCCCAGCCCCCTGCACGCCTTAGGAGAGACCCCAAAATATCCCCGTGAGCCAAGTGAGAGACCACAGCCCCCTGCATACTTTAGGAGAGACCCCAAATTATCCCTGTGAGCTATAGGAGGAACCTCAGCCCCCTGCACACCTTAGAGGGGACTCCAAAGTCCCCACAGGCCTCATGAGGGACCCAAACCTGATGCATGCCTTATGACAGACCCCAAACCCTCTTCATGCCTTGTTGGTGCTCTGGGTGCCCGTGGGTGTGGAGATGGCTTGAGCATCACCCAGGGGTGGAATGCGGGAAGGAAAGTGGTTTGAGCCACTGATAGTTGTGGAGAGAATGGAACAGTGCCACAGAAGATGGTTAAAGAGAGCATGTGCACCGATTTCCAGCGCTGGGCTTGGCACTGACACCTTATCCAGGCTGTTACCTGTAGGTCTGGTCACCTCCAAAAGAGTCAGTTGGTGCAGGTCACCTCATGTAAGCTGAAACAATGCTTTATTTTGTATGTGTGTGAGATTTCCTGTGGACTAGTACTTGCTTCTAGTTGTGGTAATTCAGTGTATATTTCTAAAAAATATTTATAATAACACATTTTTCTATGTTCTATTTGTAAATGGAGGGCATCACCCATAGCCTGGATTACTGGTATGGTCACAACAGCAGGAAACCTTTTTACTTTTCAAACTAATGTTATGTATATTAACTTGGGGTACACTGTTTCATTTTCTTCCAGGAGGCTGATATACAGAGTCCTGTGTGAGCACAAAACTGGGGTTCTGTTGCCTCAGACTTTGTATTGCTCCTTCAGTGAAAAGGAAAGGAAAAGGCTTTCCCTATTTTAAAAAAATATTGTGCATGGGAAAACGCTTTAAAATTCTGTTGTGGCCTTCAGGAGGTAGAAGGTTTGGCCTGTTGAATCTGCAGAGAAGTCTGGCACTGAATGCACTGGAACTGAGGTATAAAATTGCTGGGTGAATCGCTTCTTGTACAGTTGGTTCATGCAGACGTTTGTCATTAGCAAATTGAGACATGAACGCCTGTGTACTAAACATATTGCCCTGGGAAACAGGGAACAGCTGCATCTCCACCCAAACCTCAACAGTGTCAAAAGAAAGGTTAAATACTTAGGCTTCATTTTGGGAAAGGGGCAATGAATGGTAGATCCAGAAGAAAAAGAGGCCATAATTAAGCTCCCACGTCCAGTCACAAAAAGCAGGTACGAAGTTTTCTCAGAGCTGTGGGATTTTTTGGCCATGGACTTCTGGACTGAGGGGG
>NW_020906490.1:0-481 GCF_003984885.1 Neopelma chrysocephalum | reverse complement strand
GCCCTTGAATAGGTGCCCTTATGACAGTCAGCCACCCTCTGAAGTTTTCACCAGAGTCCTTGAAACTTTTTACCTTCAGATCCTGGTTTCATTACATTGTTTCATTGAGATTCTCCATATAAAGAGATAATAACTGTTTCAATACTTTCTTCATGAAGTCATAAAATCCAACAGACACGCAAGTTGTTTCGACCTGTGGCCTGTAAGCATCTGCAGCATTCACTGGTATGTTTATAACCACTAGAGAGAAGTGGCATTGAGAGAATGTGATAACATTTAATACCCATTACTAACCTCATATAGACCTCTGGAGAATGTAACTTTGATATGAAGTTGAATCTAATTTTATTATTCAAAGGACATAAACTAATTTCCACCTACAGTTTAGCCAAACAGAAGTATCATTGTTTAGTTTCACTAGCAATTATTGCTGTTTTTGAACTGAAAGGACAGAAGAAAACACCAAAACATACATGAACAC
>NW_020906489.1:0-483 GCF_003984885.1 Neopelma chrysocephalum | reverse complement strand
GGCAGCCTTGGGGCCGTGACCAAACCCTGGGGAGCCTGGGCAGTGCCAACCACCCTCTGGGGGAAGAACCTTTCCCTGAGATCCAACCTAACCCTGCCCTGACACAGCTCCAGCCATTCCCTGGGTGCTGTCCCTGGTCCCCCCAGAGCAGAGCTCAGTCCCTGCCCCTCCTCTGCCCCTGCCCAGGCAGTTGGAACTGCAGTGAGGTCTCCCCTCAGTCTCCTCCAGCTGAACACACCAAGTGCCCTCAGTGTCCTCACACAGCTTCAAATCAAGTCCCTTCCCCATCTTCGTGGCCTCCTTTGGACACTCTCCAATGGTTTTGTTCCATTGTGTCCCCCTAAACTGCCCCAATGTTGAGGTGAGGCCGCCCCAGGGCAGAGCAGAGCGGGACAATCCCCTCCCTGATGCCCCCAGGACACGTTGGCCCTCCTGACTGCCAGGGCACTGCTGACTCAGGAACAACTGGCCATGGACCAGGAC
>NW_020906488.1:0-398 GCF_003984885.1 Neopelma chrysocephalum | reverse complement strand
CAGGTGATGCCCAGGTACCCCCTCACCTGTGTGACACAGCCCCAGGTGATGCCCAAGGTACCCCTCCCCAGCCCAGGTACCCCCTCACCTGAGTGATGCAGGGCCAAGTAACACCCAGGTGCCCTCACCTGTGTGATGCAGCCCCAGGTGATGTCCAGGTGCCCTCCCCTGCCCAGGTGATGCCCAGGTGCCCCCTCCCCTGCCCAGGTAACCCTCACCTGAGTGATGCAGGCCCCGGTGAAGGCCACGACGACGGCCACGACGTTGACGGTGAGCTGGAACTGCAGGAACTTGGCGATGCTGTCGTGGACGTTGCGGCCCCAGAGCACGGCCTTGACGATGGACGAGAAGTTGTCGTCGGTCAGGATGATGTCCGAGGCCTCCTTGGCCACGTCCGT
>NW_020906487.1:0-355 GCF_003984885.1 Neopelma chrysocephalum | reverse complement strand
TGCTGGCAGCTTGGAGCTGGAGCAGCATCACACTCAACTGTTCCCCTCCAAAGAAACTGCCAAGAAATCCAGGAATCCATGTCCAAAGAACAGATGGACACACTCCTCACCTCTTCATCTCTCCCCTCCCAGAGTGAGACACAAAATGCTCCTTGCAGCTGCCCAGAGCATTTCCATGGATTTAGCACTGAGGAGTTTTCTCCATGGGGATCCTGTGCAGCACAGAGATCCTATGGCAGAGCTGTGCCCTTCTGGAGGGCACCTGCAGCCCTGCAGGACACCCGGGCAAACAGCTGAATACCCTGAAAGTGCCTGGAGGGCACTTGGGCACTTGGCTCCCACAGACACATCCCCA
>NW_020906486.1:0-2787 GCF_003984885.1 Neopelma chrysocephalum | reverse complement strand
AGGAAGAAACTTTCAAACACATCTTGTCCCACTTTGTCCCAATGACACCACCAAGTGAAGGCCCAGAGGTTCTGCACCAGCTTGCTCAGGGGAGGGACACAAGCAGGCTGAAGAAATTTCCCTTTTCCTTTGCGGGTGTATCAGGGTTGTATCAGATGTTGATACTTTTGGTCTGTGTTTGGCCCAGCCACCTGGGAGAGTCTCTCCTTTTCCTGCCAAGTTAGGAGAAAACAAGCATTGCTAAATGGGAACTTGGTCCTTGAAGGAAGCGTTTTGTACAAACCACAAGGAATTGGTGTCTTATTATTGCCTGGTGGCCTTCCAAGGGCATTTGAAGAAGAAAGTGAAGAGGAGGGTGAGGAAGTACGCCCCCAGACTCATTTAGAAAAGACCCTCTGAAGTATAGTGAGCAAGCGTGGGGGGAATTCCAAAGGACACACGCACGCGCAGAAGGGGCACCACTTACATGACATTGGGAGGGACTGAAGGCCTCTGGCTGGGCGGTGCTGGCCACACCTGCCCAGGTAGACATCACCAATGAATTGGATAAAAAGCGGATGGCTCGTGCTCGGGAGACTCAAGCTTCACATCAAAGGACAACGTTGCCTTTGGCGGGGACGCTGCGATCTTGTGAGCCTGCCCACTCTCCCAGAATGCAGCTTCTGCTCTGGGCAATTCTGGGCATTCTGGGTCGGGAAGATAACTTCAGAAGCAACACCTGGGGGACTGGGGGAGTCGTACTGAGGGCTTATTTTTCTCCTCCTTCCTCTCTCTTGGGTTTTTTCCTTTTGTTGGCCACCTCTTGGGAATAAAGATTGTTTTGGTTGAGTTTTCAATGGTGTATGGTTTCAGTTTCAGCATCCTTCCCAACTTTCCTTGTTCCAGCGGGCTACAAACCAGTCTGCTTCCCACAGGATCAGGCATTTGCCTGTGTTTTTATGGCTACCAGAAGCTCACCCACCATCTTCTGCCCAGAACACAAAGAGGAGGGCTTGAAAGCACTGGAAGAGCCTGGCAACTGAGTAGTAGCAATAGCTCAGCTGTGGGCCATGATCTTAACAGGACTGTGCTTCAAGCCTTCCCGGAGGAAGGGCACACATCTGCCTGACCTCTGGGACAGGCTGAAGATGCAGCTGTGAGCAGAGCTGAAGGGAGCAGAGGAGAGCTCTGGCTCGGCCTTCAGGCCTGGCTTCTCTTTCAGCCTTGAAGATGTCTGCTGGACTGATTTGCACTCAGACCAAGGGCAGAGAGAGAAGTCTGAACTCCCCGCCTGGGAAGAAAGCCTTAAGAAGCCTTCAAAACTATGACTCTCCTCATCCCTCCCACCGAGGTCCAAAGAGCTCCAATTCTGTCACCAAACGCAGCAGTTCTCCTCCAATGTGGGGACAGTTGTGGCAGCCAGGCCCTTTCTGCCAAAGTTGGACAGGTCCCCACCTGTCCCAGAGGCAAGCAGAGGGAAGAAGAGGGGACAGCCTTGGGATTGGGGAATGAGAGAAGCAAAGCCGGCAGGGGAAACAGAAGAAAACAAGGACACATACCAGACTCTTCAGTTTATTCAAGACCAAGTTAGAATAATAACATCTAGCGGGAGCCAAGAACCTCCTCACAGATTGAGATTGTTCAGTCTGCAATTGTTGCCAAGATGCTCCAGTCCAGTTGAAAAGGGAACCAGCGTTGTAGTGAATCTGAAAAATCGGGTATAATGAACTGCCCAGAGGCTTTGATCTTTTGAGCAGCAAAGGTATTTATTAGCAGCGCTGGGAGCAAGCCAGCTATTGCTGGAAAAACTTGCTCAAAGGCTTCACACAAAATCAGCAGGTTTTATACAATTTTCAGATGTGATTAAATGCATATTCAAGTGATTATAACATCTATTCATACATATTGATAACAGGTGGAGTATAGGTGGAGCTCAGGCGGAGCTTGGGGCGGCGCTTCTCTTGGCCCTCAATTCTGGGGGGAGTTCCGCTCTTCCTCCCGTGGGTCTGGGGGCTTATACTCATCTTCATCAGCTTGACCCTTCTTCCTTTCCGTTGTTCTTGACCCGCTCACTCAAGCTTGGAGAAAGCCCTGGCTCCCGGCCTATTTCTCCTATTCAAATGTCTGTTTTATCTTACTGCATCCTAATTTATTGCCTCTAGGCCTACTACATGTACTTCTACCATTCTGTTAAGCTTTGGTCCAGTAAGTGGAACAGAACAAGCACAGATCGTTTTGGATGTAAGTAACTTGTTAGCAGGCCCAAGTTTCTTAGTTAACTCTTTTGGGCCTACCCTCCTGTTTCAGTCGTTTTTGTCTTATTTCCAGGTCGGCTCATTCTTCCACCTCCCTTTGACATTGTTATATTTGGCTGCGATCCACCATGTTGGTCTCCGAATGATACTGGAGTCTTGCCAGCTCTTCTTGCAGCTGGCATTTGCTCTTCAGCTTTTCCTGCTTCGCATGCAGGGTGGACATCATCATCATGGCCGGGCTTCACGAACAAAGATTTGGGAAGGGCTCTACCCACATTTGCTACAAGCACTGGTAGCTAAAGAGGCCAATGCGAGATAAGACAAGATGGGTTGCAAAAGGCACAGCAGAAAAACTCCTTGGATGGGATCGGCAGGATACAATTGTTTCTGCACTGTCTTTTCTCTTCCCTGGTGATCCTACGAGCGTTCTGAAAGGAAGTAGCAGCATTAGAGACAGTGTGTCTCCAGACCTCCCGACTGGAGGCCAGGGTAGACCAACGTTGAAAATCAATGTGGCCAAGGCTGAGATGTTGTTTCAGGGAGTCCTTGTATC
>NW_020906485.1:0-369 GCF_003984885.1 Neopelma chrysocephalum | reverse complement strand
TCCGGGCTCGCTGGCAGCAGGGGAATGGCTGCGTTGTGCTCGTTGCCGGGCCCTGGCAGTTCCACATGGAACACGGGCACAGCTCTGGCAGCTGTGATGTCACAGGAGTTGTGGAACCCCTCCGCAGTGGGGATGGGGATCATGGAATGATGGAATCCTTGAATGGTTTGGTTTGAGAGGGACCCTACAAATCATCTTTTTCCAACCTGACGAGGTTGCTCAGGGCCCCGTTCAAGTGGTCCTTGAATGTTCCCAGGGATGGGGCACCCACAGCCTCTCTGCACAGCCCCTGCCAGGGCCTCACCACCCTCACAGGAAACACTATTTTCCTAACACCAAATCTAACCCTCCTCTCTGTCACTTTGAACC
>NW_020906484.1:0-585 GCF_003984885.1 Neopelma chrysocephalum | reverse complement strand
AAGCACTCTGGGCTTTGCTTCCCATCCCCATGGCATTGCCCTGGGCCGTTGAAGAGCCCAAAGGCCAGCGAGGGATCCTTGCCCTGCCCGGATTCCTGCTGCTGGCAGCGGGCACGGGTCCATGTCCCCCACTCGGGGAGACACATGGAGTGGGCAGCGCAGGCTGTGGTGGGGAGGGGCCAGGGGGCTTTGGTGTGAGGGTGCTGGTGCTGGGGTGCCACGGGCCCCATGGGTGCAGGGTCCTGGAGGGGGTGCAGGGTGTGGGAGCCGTGGGTGCTGCAGAGAGTGCCGGGGGATGTGATAGTGGGAGGGGCAGGGCTGGGGGATCCCGGGGCTGTGGGAGCAGGGAGTGGGCAAGGGGATGTTGCTGGACACTCATGAACCTCAGCCCAGCCCTGTTCTTATTAGAAAAAAAAGAAGAAAAATAGAAAGTTTTAAAGAAAGAGAAAATAAGTATATATTTGAGTATCAAGAATTCAGGGGGAAGAAATGATCCAGGTGTCCTCAGGTCTGTTGCAAAGAGCAAAAGACAGGGATAATCAATGCAGGTTCCTATTGGCTATGAAAGCCAGAGGAAAGCTGGAC
>NW_020906483.1:0-398 GCF_003984885.1 Neopelma chrysocephalum | reverse complement strand
TCCACTTGCAGAGCTTAAGAAGAAATACAGGTCTTATTGCCAGAAAATCCAACGCTTCCCTTCAGAGCACCAACTCTGCCTTGGCTTAAAGCTCCCTGGCCTGCAGAGCAGCCACGCTGCTGAGCTACTGGCAAGTTTCCCCCTGGCTCTGGCTCTGTGTGGGGAGAGGGCACCACAGACAAGGCTTTCTTGCAGACCTCAGCGGGCAAAGGACGAGAGCCCCGAAGGTAGGAGAGCAGCCAAGTGCAGACCTGCATTTACCAGTCCCATGGGGAACTGCTTCCACGGGGCTCCTCCTTCCTTTTCCAAGCTCATTGCCACACCCCTCGTCTGGGTCACACTTGCAGACTACCCAGAAGACCCGTGGGCTGTTTTGACAAAGCCCTCACCTTTCCCCC
>NW_020906482.1:0-340 GCF_003984885.1 Neopelma chrysocephalum | reverse complement strand
CAGCCAGACACAAACCCTGGGCACTTGGAGCCCAGTTCCTCTCACCCGTAACCTCTGTGGAAAGAGGAACCTGCTCACCCCCCACCCACAACCTCACAACCAGCTTCTGCTTCTTGCACTGATTTCCTTCCATCCCTCATTCCCTATGGATTTAAAAAAAACCCCAGTTTTACTTGACTTATTCAAATCTCACTATTTTGGTGCCAGCCATCCGGTCTCCCTCAAGCACAACCATGGGGGGATCAGGTAGTTATTAAAAAATATATATATAAATTTTAATAATATTTTTTAAAAACTTAATAGGACCAGGTAATTATTAAAAAATATATAAATTTTAATA
>NW_020906481.1:0-429 GCF_003984885.1 Neopelma chrysocephalum | reverse complement strand
GTGACATCACATCCTTCCTGCGGCGTCACATCTCCAATTTGATGTCACGTCCATCATATGACATCACATCTCCCCTGTGACGTCACAACCATCATATAACATTGCATATCTCCTGTGATATCATATCATCCCTGTGACGTCATATCCTTCCTGTGACGTGACATCTCCCCTATGACATCACATCTCCCCTATGACATCACATCCTTCCTGTGATGTCACATCTACCCTTTGATGTCCCATCCATCATATGACATCACATCTCCTTTGTGATATCGTATCATCCCTGTGATGTCACATCCTTTCTGATACATCACATCTCCCCTATGACATCTCTTCCATCACATGACATCACATCCTGAAATGCAGCAATTTCTAGGAGCCTTTGGATTTTGGAGGTCGTACCTTCCAGGGTTAGCCATTTTATTAAAA
>NW_020906480.1:0-743 GCF_003984885.1 Neopelma chrysocephalum | reverse complement strand
GATGAAGATATAGGTAGGGATAGATACAATTTTGGAACAATTTGTGATGGAAAATTAGAACCTCAGTTTTTGCTAGGAAGGCCTTCTGCCTAAATGGTAATTCTTTCTCCAAGGCAATTTCAATGCTTTTCTCCCCTGCATAGCAAGAGAAGTTCTGAGCCTCTCTCTCAGATACATGAGAGGAGATAGTCCTGACCTACGCAGAGGTCTTGGGAAGGCGGAAGAGAAACAGAGAGGATAAAAGGGGCCCTGAGGAGGTGGGAACTCACCTTTTTTTCTCGGGAGGCCTGATGCGCCACATTGTAAAAAACTGGTTCTTGTGTCGGAAATAAACCTTTTTTTTAATCCTTCCACTGCCTTGGAATTCTTGGGAAGAATATGTGAGTACTTTCACCTGACATTTTTGGTGTAGAATTGGCAGTTCCCCAGAATAACCCTGTAGTGGTTGCAGAGGAGATCAAGGACTGAGGGGGGCCATGCCACCCACCCCCTGTGTCATGAGACATCTTCAGCCTCTGTAGCTGCCTTTTTCACCACGGTGTCTCTCCTGGTAGCCTGGCTTGCCGTGAGGTCTGTGACGGGGCCAGGCCAGGTGGGGTGGGTTCTGCTGACAGGATTTGGAGCCCTGGACTGGGAGATTGTGTCTTTGTGGGATCAAATAGCGGCCCGGGAGCAGCAAATCGATGGCCTGAAGCATTCGCGATGCTCGGAACATGCAGCGTTAGAGGCTTTTGGTCAGCACG
>NW_020906479.1:0-434 GCF_003984885.1 Neopelma chrysocephalum | reverse complement strand
CCCAACTTCCCGCCGCCGCCCGGCGCCGCGGCCAAGGACACGCAGCCAGAGCCTCCCTCTCTCCTCGACACGGTCAGTGGCTTCCTCTCCTCTTCTGCCCCTTCTGTCCCGCCCCCTGGGCCGTCGCTGCTGTGGAGACAGTCTCTGCCCTCTCGACTTGAGGGTAGTGTGTGCTTGGCGACTGTTTATTCTCTGACTGCTTGTTGCATTTTGTCTCATCCTCATGCTGTGTAATATGTTGCACCGCTGCAGGTTTTTTATGCCCACTGTCTTCTCTCTTCCTCTTTCCGTGTTAGGAAGAGGAGCTGTACAAAATACTCAGATCTTGCTGCAGTCCATATTTCTTTAAGTTTTAATGAAATACCTTTTGTTTTGCATCGTCTCTTGAGTCTTACCTTTTTGATTGGCACTGAGAATGGAGCTGATATATCCAC
>NW_020906478.1:0-962 GCF_003984885.1 Neopelma chrysocephalum | reverse complement strand
TCCAAAACAAAAGCTCAAAAAATTAAAGAAATATAGGCAAAAAAAAAATAATAAAAAGAGTTATTAATTTTTTTTTTTGTTTGGAGCAGGAAGAAATTTAAAGAAAAATTCCTGACCAACTTAATTTTTTTCACTTGTAGTTTAAAGAGGTTGCAGTGACTTCTTCATTCTGTGTTTTTTAGAGACGATAAGACAGGAGGGAAAAAAAGAGGTGCTCATTGTTAGGAAATTTAGACTGATTTTTTTATTTCAAGTGGCAGTTTCCAGAAAGAAAAAAAACATCAATTAGTTTTCATCTGCCAAGAATGCAAAAAAAAAATAAAAAAAAATCTGGAGAGCAAAGGAAACCCCATTTTACAGCATGTAAACAGATCTTGTTGGCTCTTGGAGCTGATTGTGGAATGGAATGAAACCTAAATACAGGCTCTTTTTGGGGGTTTTTGTTATGAGTTTGTAAAAAAATCGTGCACAGGGGTCTCCTGATCAGCACCTGGGGACTGGAGGCACTGCCATGTTACACAGAATATTGGTTGTCACAGCCAAAATAGGAATTCTGGGTCCAAACACACCTGGACACTGGAGCAATTCAGCTCTGATTTCAAGCTCGTGCTGGCTATTCCCAAAAACCCCTCAGTTTAAATCCCAAATTTCCATCAGGTGCTGAACTGCAGGAGTTTGCATCTGATTTTTTGGGGGCAGGAATCTGTAATATCAGCCAAAATAGAAATTCTGGGTCCAAACACACCTGGACACCGGAGCAATTCAGCTCTGATTTCAAGCTCGTACTGGCTATTCCCAAAAACCCCTCAGTTTAAATCCCAGATTTAAATCCCAGATTTAAATCCTGCAGTTCATCAGGTGCTGAACTGCAGGAGTTTGGATCTGATTTTTCGGGGCAGGAATCTGTAACATCAACCCTGTTCTCTGTGTCACCTCTGTGCCTCCACCCCCAAAGGCAGATG
>NW_020906477.1:0-403 GCF_003984885.1 Neopelma chrysocephalum | reverse complement strand
GTCAGGTAAGTCCAGAACCGAAAAACATCTCTCAGGTGTCGGCTTCACGATCCAAAACTCTATTGTCCCTAAACTCGAAAATCTGCCGACAGGTCACTCTGACCCCATTCTCTCCCTACGCCTTCCACTAAACAACAAGCAACACGTTGTCCTCTTCAGTAGATATGCCCCAACTCTCCAAGCTGACCCTGCTGAAAAAGAGAAATTTTACACTGACCTGCGCCGCCTTACCCAAAAGGTGCCCGCAGATGATAAGATCATTATCCTTGGTGATTTCAACGCCACAGTAGGTAAGAATTTTGAAGCATGGAAAGGAATATTAGGCAAGCGTGGTGTTGGAAACCGCAACGATAACCGTCGACTTCTGCTAGAATTCTGTGCAGAGCAACAGTTTACCATCACT
>NW_020906476.1:0-1491 GCF_003984885.1 Neopelma chrysocephalum | reverse complement strand
GCAATGCCAGAGAACTGCAGGGGTTGCAGTCAATCCCTTGTGCTCTTTGTGACCCCGACTGGCTCTGCTGAATGGGAGCAGGCCTGTAGTTCCCAGGCTGTTCCTGCATCCAGTGTCAGGCCTGCAGTGACGTTTCTGCGGCGTTCAATTGGTGCAGTGGCAGGATGGCCATGGATCCATTCCTGCAGAAACACAATGGTGCTCCATCCCAGGCAGGGATAGAATGGGCCCACAAATGTTGGAATGATAAGAAGCAGGGAGTTTTCGCCCTGTGGAATCCCATGGAATCAAAGGAAGCCTGGGACATGGCGGAACCTCCTGGAATAAAGGGGACATTGTGACCCTGGAGCACCTCATGAAACCAAAGGGAGTCTGGGACGTGGCAGGGCCTAATGGAAACAAAGGAACCTCCTGGGAACAAAGGGACCCAGGGACACTGCCAAAAGTCAGGGAGACAAGGGAACCCCAGGACACTGTGGAATCTCCTGGAATCCAGGGGTCATTGGAATCCACTGGGGCCTCCTGGAACCAAAGGGAACATGGGACACTGCGGAACTGTCGCGACGAGGGAAGAATGAGACGCTCAATATGAGAATCAGCAAGCTTCAATTTATTATTTAAATAAGTTAACTTTTATACAATTTAGTTTGTTTTGGGCACATGCTTACAACAAGGTGATTGGATAGCTCAGTCTGTACACGCGTCTCATGTCTCCAGTTCATTGGACCTGCTGTTCTGTCCATGCGATCTGAAGTCATACTTGGCATGTAGAGGCCTTCATAATTAGGGACTTTCTGAAATTTGCAGGTGTACCTTTATCTCTAGTTTCTCAAAGCTTTCTTACTATAAACACACTATGTTCTCAAACCTTATAACTAGACACACAGCTAACAAGTATAAACATTGCATATTTTCACACAGTCTATAAGCATAAACATTACAGCTTACAGCTTCTAGTCATGTCAAGCAAGGCCTACAGAAATGCAATGGAAATTGTTCACATAATTTGAATCCTACCACATGGAACCTCATGGAATCAAAAGGACCCCGGGACTTTGTGGAACGTCAGGGAATCAAGGGGCCCGTGTGACATCACAGAACCTTTTGGAACCAAAGGGAACCAATGGGACATTGTGGAATCTCATGGAATCAAGGGTCCATTGTGACCTTGTGGAACCTCACAGAATCCAGGGGCCATTATGATTCTGCAAGGCCTTCTGAGTCAAAGGGACCATTGTGACACTGGGGAACCTCATGGAATCAAGGGTCCATTGTGACACTGAGGAAAATGATGGAATCGGTGGGCCGTTGTCCCACTGCAGGGCCTTATGGAGCCCAAGAATGTTGGGAAACAGTGCAACCTCATGGAATCAAGGAGCCATTGTCCCACTACGGAGCCTCAAGGAATAAGGGATCCAATCTTTGCCTCAGATTTTGTCAACACATTAAATTTAAGGAATTACAGAAGTGGGATTGAGCCACTTTTGTCCC
>NW_020906475.1:0-708 GCF_003984885.1 Neopelma chrysocephalum | reverse complement strand
TTGCTTTTCTTCCAAATATGTAACAGTGAAAGAAATGGGCAATAAACCTAATGTTGCTAAAATTAAGACCCCAAATATACGCTGGCTTTGGAGAAAAATTGTTTTCCTGTCAACTTATTGAGGTCATCTATATCTGGAACCAGTGGAGCTGCACGAGTATTTAGACAGAATAGCAGGTGTGTGTAGCAATTCCAGAACAACAAAAGGAATGAGCCCTCCCTGCAGGAACCCACATACAGCTCAGAGTCGCTCAAATCCATGGGAAAAAGCTGGAAGTGGAAGGCATCTTACCAGCAGGAGTAGCTGTGGGACTGACAGTCTTTTGCACAGGCACAGGAAAAGTATTTATTAAAGTGAAAATTGTTTTAAAGAAATAAGCCTAAGTCTTGTAGTTATGTGTTGAGACCTTTCTGTCAAGTGAGCCAGATGTGTTGAACCCCAACTATAAGTAATTGGAGCATTATCATTACGTAAAACAAAGAATCTTTTTCATTTCAAACATGTTTTTCATTAAATTAAAATTCTGTAGTGTGGTGTGGTGAACAAAACAAGCAATCGGAAGAGGCACCAAGCTCATCAAATCATAAGGCTGAGGGGTTGGGGGATGTCTATTTGATAATAAATCCCTTGGAGCTGGTGCTTCCTCCTTATCTTTGTGCCATCCAAAGACAGAGTCTTCATCAGTGGGGTTTAACCCACCAGCTCCAT
>NW_020906474.1:0-358 GCF_003984885.1 Neopelma chrysocephalum | reverse complement strand
GCAGGCAGGAGGCAGAGCAGGAGGGGTAAGTTGCCAAAGCTGCTTCCTGGGGCTCTGCAGGGCTTGAAGTAGAGGGACCCAGGAGAAGAGCTCAGCCGGATAATCCCATGCTTTGGACACTTTGTCCTCACCTCCATGAACCTGTTTGCTTCCCCAGGCCCTGGCAATTGCTCCTGTGCTCCTCTTGTGCTGCCGAGGGCACCCACAGACACTGCTCTGGCCTGGGGACAGCATAACCAGCTGGGAATGTGATGGCTGTGCAGTCCTGGGCACAGGTAAAAGGCGAAGCACCCTGGTGCCCCTGGGCCTGGTGCCCCTGGGCCTGGCAATGGGTGTCCAGGGTTGGCTTGGCTGAGCT
>NW_020906473.1:0-1336 GCF_003984885.1 Neopelma chrysocephalum | reverse complement strand
TCATGCACACAACCTATAAAATGCAGTGGTAATGTAACAGCATCAACTGAGTATACTGAAAATTAATTTAATTCCTAAATTCTTTTGAAGAGTATTTATTAGAAGCTAAAAATCAAGGCAGAAACAGTGGAGTTGCCCCAGCCATCTAAGAGACAAACTAAAGATATTTTATTTAGTGACACATGGATATTTATTTGTACTCGGTAAGAACACGTTTATGCATGTGAGGCTTTTCCAGAATCACATCTACAGATCCCTGTGTATTTATACATCATGTGAGATGGCTGATTTTGCTGGTAAAGCTTTACTTGCCAGGTATGAAGCTGCTTGGAGACTGTTTCTGCAGCAGATGAAGCACTGAGCCTGATCAAGCTCAGTAAAGCCACATCACCTCTGCAGATCCTTGGAAGAACCAGAGCCAGCCCCCTTCATATAAGAAAGAGAAAAGACATCTGTTTTTTTTTACTCTCCACATTTTGCTTTGTTAATGCCTAACACAGGAGTGGCCAAAAATCAAAGTTTGCTTGATTAATTCAGCTGCTAAACCCGGAATGATCCCAGTGTCGCACCCGAAGGTTTCGATCTGGGGTCACCTCTGGGTGGAAGTGCTTTTAATCACGTGCAACAGAATTGCACAGTGGTTTATGGTGTGGCATAGAGTGGACACCACACATACCGTGATTGCAGGGGGAAATTTTGATAGGACAAAGCAACCTGGAGGCTGAAACGTGTGACAAGGCCAAGTGAGGCCACCAGAGGAAGTGTCTGGCCTTGTCTAGAGAAACAACCATGTAGTGTCTAAGTTGGTGAGCTCAACTCAAATCATGGATGTGAGTGCTGTTTGGAGGTTAAAGGAAGCAGAAGGAATAAGTAAAGATGGCAGTGCTGTACTTATTTTTATTTAATGGCTTGCATAAATTTCAAATCTGCTGCAAACCTCACATTCAGACTGAAATCTTGCAATGCAGGGACACCCAAAATGATGCTGGATATTAGTGTATTAGAAAAGAAGGTAAGAGAGAAGAAAAAAGAAAAAAAAAGAAGAAGAAGGCTCCCTAAGAGTTTAAAATGGGATTCTGGTTTGTGTTGCATTCTTGTCCTGTCAGTTTAGAGCACTCTGGTCCACCTGAAGGATCAAAAGTGTCCTCAAGCCCTTAAATAGATGACTCGGAAATACTTGAAATGTGTTTCATTTTATGGGAAGTTTAATGTTTCTAATCTCAGTGCAATTTACAATTACAATAAATATCACGAAAAATTAATGTGGCCACTTCAAATACAAAGGAACGACAAAGTGTAATCTGAGAAAATTTTATCAACATGCAATTTCCTTAAC
>NW_020906472.1:0-470 GCF_003984885.1 Neopelma chrysocephalum | reverse complement strand
AGACTGCTTCCATGTCTGCCTTTGCCAAGGCCCCAGGAAGCTCTGGGCTAGCTCTGGCCTTTCCAAGGGTTTGGGAGAGGTTTCCCAGTGACACTGTCCAGCTTTCTCAATATCCCTGACACCAAAACCTTTTCTATTATGCCATAATTACAGTTTAGTGCTCAGGACACAACACGTATTCTCATGGTTCTTCAGGAGAAAATTAGAAGTGATTTCATTATAGAGGTCAACCGGTGGAGCAGCCCAGTCTGGTCTGGCCCCACAGCAGTGCCCAGCCCAGGGGGCTGCAGAGCTCTGGGCACTCCCCCCACAGCCCCAGCCCCTCTGAAGGGCACAGCAGCTCCTGGGGCACAGAGAGGAGTCTCAGCATCCCCATCAGCTCAGGGGCTGGACACTCAGCATGGCAGGAGGAAATGGAGGTCAGGGAAACTGCAGGAGCCCTGGTGTCACCTCCAGGAGATGCCCAGCAC
>NW_020906471.1:0-375 GCF_003984885.1 Neopelma chrysocephalum | reverse complement strand
AAATGTTACAAGCACTTTTTAAAATTATAAGAACTAAAGATATTTTATATCATAAAATAAATTGATATTAAAGTGTTATAAGCCCAAGATTCTGCACACCCACCTTGCCAGCTGGTGGCGTTCGTGGCGTAGGAACCTGGGCAGGACAGAGAAAAAAGGGAATTTCAGCTCCCAAAATCCCCCAAATCCCGAGGGAAAAGGCACAAAAATCAGGTTTTTGTCGGGAAAAGGGAAGGGGAAAGGAGGAAGGCAGGAGGTCTCATTAGGATAATTAAAGGGGTAATTTAATGAAGCTGCTTTTTATGGGGTTGGGGAACAGGTTGAATTCTTTGGGATGGGAAGGAATTGGGATGAGGGCAGAAAATTCCTCAAAAA
>NW_020906470.1:0-554 GCF_003984885.1 Neopelma chrysocephalum | reverse complement strand
CCCCACCTAAGGATGCTCTTTGGCTTCCTGGGCCCCATCAAATCCTGTAAGTCATTCTCCTCTGCTGTTCTAACTTTTTACACAGTCTTTTGTAAGATCTCCCATGGACTATGCAGAGAACATGTGGATCTCCTCAGCCCCCTCACCTGCCTCTTTTGGTGTCTATGTAATATATTTAGCTTTTTTCCCTGGTTGGTTTTTTTGTTTGGTTCGTTTTTTCGGTTTGTTGTGGCGTATTGAGGCACAGACTCAGGGGGGTGAAGCTGAGACAAGTTTATTGGGGTCGCAGCCTTCCTTTTATATCTCAACGCTAACAGACAAACATACCTTTTAAGGTAAAAACTGTGACCACAGCATCTGATTGGCTGCCAGCTGTCACGGCAGTTGAAAAGGCATTTGAAATGGCAGTTTTAGGAGTTACAGCTCACCCCTGTAATGAGCCACTCTGCAAAGGTACGTTGGTTTTTTTTCTAGGCTTTAATCCCCACAAATCCCCCTTTTTATTATTTTTTAAGAACACTTGTTTAATTGTAAATCTTGTAAACAGTGTAAAC
>NW_020906469.1:0-651 GCF_003984885.1 Neopelma chrysocephalum | reverse complement strand
CGGGAATTCTCTGGGATTTCATTAGGAATGAGCTCATTATCCTCATTTTCCTGCTCCTCAGGGATTGGGCTCTTTAGGGAATTTCCTCTCCTCAGTCCCACAAAATTTGTGGGAATTCCCTCAGGAAGTTTGTGGGAACACCAAGCCTTGGAGACCCCGACAATGGATCTGGTTTGGGCCGGAGTTTTCCAAAGGTTTTGGAGCAGGATCAGATCCTCCCTTGTCTCCAGGGATTCCCTGGGAATGGGAGGGAGAAGAGGCAGGATGAGGAGGATCTGGTCTGTTTTCCAAAGGTTTTAGAGCAGGATCAGATAATTCCTTGGGAAAAATTTCCAGGGATTCCCTGGGAATGGGAGGGAGAAGCAGGATGAGGAGGATCTGTGGGAAGGGATCTCAGGATCTGATGGATGAACAATGAGCTCAGGAAATCTGCATTTCCCTGGATTTCCCCTGCACGGGAATTCCCTGAGTTTTCATTAGGAATGAGCTCATTATCCACATTATCCTGCTCCTCAGGGATTGGGCTCTTTAGGGAATTCCCTCAGGAAGTTTGTGGGAACACCAAGCCTTGGAGACCCCGACAATGGATCCGGTCTGGGCCAGAGTTTTCCAAAGGTTTTAGAGCAGGATCAGATAATTCCTTGGGAAAAA
>NW_020906468.1:0-702 GCF_003984885.1 Neopelma chrysocephalum | reverse complement strand
CAAAGGGACAAGTCCAAGTCCTTCCTTCCAAAGGGGAAGGAATTTCCAGACTGTCAGGAGCAGGGATACAAGGAGCAGGTGGAGGGGCCTCCATCCCACCACTTCCCACATGGGACAGGACCAGGGGAAGGGTTTGAACTGAACCAGGAGAGATTTAGGTGGGATGGGAGGAGGAAATTCCTGCCTGGAAGGGTGGGAAGGCCCCCTCTTTTCCCCTTACCTTTCCCTTCCTTTTCCCTCTGCTTCCCCTTTCTCTCTCTCCTTCCCCCTTTTCCCTCTCCTTTCCCTGTCCTTTCCCTCTCCTTTCCCTCTCCTTCCCCCTTTTCCCTCTCTGTCCCTCTTTTTCTTCTCTTTTCCCCTCCCTTTTCCCTCTCCTTCCTCTCCTTTCCCTCTCCTTTCCCTCTCTTCCCTCTTTTTCCCCTTTCTCCTTTCTCTCCCTTCCCTTCCCCTTTCCCTCCCCTCCCCTTGGAATTCTGGCTGCCGTGGTGTCTCCACATCCTTTTGGACCTGGATGAAGGATCCCTCCCCCTCTTCCTTCCAAAAACCCGCATTCCCACAGGGAATCCCATGGGAGCAGGAGTGTTCCAGGGGAGGAAAACCTCGATAAAATCAAATATTTGATGTTCCAAGTAAACAAACCCTGATTGTTCCTCCAGCTCCGGAGCTTTGGGGACAAACAGGAGCAATCCTGGCAACGATTCC
>NW_020906467.1:0-916 GCF_003984885.1 Neopelma chrysocephalum | reverse complement strand
GGGGTGGCTTTGTGCCCGGGGAGGTGGCAGAGTTTGGTAGGAGGGGGGTGGGTTTGGGGGCAGCGGGTGCACGTGTTTCCCTGGGGCAGGTCTGTGAGACGGGGATCGGCTGCGGCCGCTCGGTGTGTGTGTCCCTGTGTCCGTGTGTCCGTGTGTCCCTGTGTCCGTGTGTCCGTGTGTCCCTGCGTCCGTGTACCCGTGTGTCCGTGTGTCTGTGTGTCCGTGTGTCCGTGTGCCTGTGTGTCCCTGTGTCCGTGTGCCCATGTGTCCGTGTGCCCGTGTGTCCATGTGCCCGTGTGTCCCTGTGTCCGTGTGTCCCTGTGTCTGTGTACCTGTTTGTCCGTGTGTCCGTGTATCTCTATGTCTGTGTGCCTATTTGTCCGTGTGTCCGTGTGCCTGTGTGTCCATATGTCCGTGTGTCCATGGGGGGCTGTGACAGCCCCGAGTGGGTATGAGCCACTTTGGACTATTTTGGTGCCCAGTGCACCATGACTCAAGCCAGGGTGGGCAAGGGGCAGGCCCGGGCACCCCACGGTGCAGGGACCCCCTGCCCGTCCCCCCGGGGCAGCTGCCGGCTCTGCCTGGTGGTTGTCAGGTCCCTGCCTTGTCCCTGTTTAATCACCTGCTTCTGCCTCAGTTCCTGTTTTCCCTCATCCCCATCCCTGCCTTCTCCTTATCCCTGCCTCGTCCTCGTCCCTGCCTTGTTCCCTTCCCTGTCTCATCCACCATCCCTGCTTCATTTCCCTATTTCCTCATCCCTATCTCTGCCTCATCCCCATTCCTGCCTTGTCCCCTTCCCTTCCTCATTTCCCATTTTCCCTCACTCCTATCCGTGCCAGTCTCCGTCCCTGCCCCATCCCTGCCCCATCCCTGCCTTGTCACCATCCCTGCCTCATTTCCCATTTTCCTCATCCCC
>NW_020906466.1:0-719 GCF_003984885.1 Neopelma chrysocephalum | reverse complement strand
ACAAAAACGGGAATATAATTGGTGTAAATATATTTTATAAGAGCTCTGCCCTCCTGTTTCCATCTAAATTCAGATTTTCCCTCTTATCACCTCTTGTCCATAATTCAGAAATTGAGTTTCAAATGCCTGGGGGTCCTGATTTCACTGAGTGAGTGAGGAAGTTTATGGTGGAACCATCAAATCACAGCAAAGAACCTTAAAACCAACCAGTTCCAACCCCCTGTAATGGACAGGGAAACTTCCAGTGGGGAAAAAAAAGCAAGGAATGATGGAGCTCAGAGCTGGGAATGAGTTTTCATCCAGTTGGTGCACATTTGAATGTGGATCCCTGGATTCCTGGAAGTGTCCAAGGCCAGGTTGGAGCAACCTGGAATAGTGGAAGGTGTCCCTGCCCATGGAAAGAGTTGGAACTAGAGGACTTTTAAATTTCCTTCCAACCCAACCAATCCTGGGATGAATCTGGGGATTGATGGAGACAAATCCTCCCACCCCCCAAGTCCTCTGAGCCTTGTGCAGATCCAGGGCATTCCCAAGCCTTGGTTCTTCCCATCCTGCCCATCCTGACCTGTCCTGGAGGCATAAAGTCAGGGAATTATGGAATGGGTTGGGTGGGAAGGGACCTCAAAGCCCATCCAATGCCATGGGCAGAGACACCTTCCACGATCCCAGGTTGCTCCAACCTGGCCTTGGACACTTCCAGTGAATCCCAAACCCAGCCT
>NW_020906465.1:0-496 GCF_003984885.1 Neopelma chrysocephalum | reverse complement strand
GTGACGGATCAGGTGGGAGCTCTGTCTGAAGCTCTTCTCACATTCCCCACACATATAGGGCTGTTCCCCAGTGTGGATGTGGCTGTGCCGGATCAGGTGGGAGGTTTGGCTGAAGCTCTTCCCACAATCCCCACACGTGTAGGGCCGTTCCCCAGTGTGGATGTGCTGGTGTCGGATGAGGTCGGTGCTCTGCCTGAAGCTCTTCCCACATTCCAAGCACCTGAAGGGCTTTTCCCTGCTGGGAGGCTGCTCAGGGACCACCAGGTCACAGCTCTGGTTCAAGCTCTGGCCGCCTTCCCAGCACAGGCTGGGTCTTTCCTCCTCAGAGCACCCTGGGCTGGCTTTGGAGCCCCTCCTGCGGGAGGATCTCAGGGCCTTTTCCTCCCCGCTGCCTTCCTGCGCTGTGGAGCCCTTCAAAACGGCCTCTCCCACCAGGGTCTCACGGGGGAATTTGTCCTCCGGGCTCTCCGTCCTCAGCTCGGGGCCTGGGGCAGGA
>NW_020906464.1:0-1054 GCF_003984885.1 Neopelma chrysocephalum | reverse complement strand
TGAATTTATTTTCTTTCAAGCTCAGTGCATTGGAAAACTGTTAGTAATTACTGACTACAGCAATGTTCATGTCTCCTGCACCTTGGAAGATTTCTATGGTCACTCACATACAACTTTAACAACCTGCAGTGACCGTGGTGACACGTAGTAAAGCCAGGCTGTGCTCTGAGAATTGCCATCTCCTGAGGACATTGTCTAACCACGCTTCAGAAGTGCTTTTCCTTAGTTCAAGGTATTCATTCATTAGCTAGGGACACTCATAAGCTTTTCCTTTCCAATCAGTTGTTTGTACAATAAACTTAAAACTTCTCTTTTTGGTGTAAATTTGACTCTAAAGCTTAAAGTGTTATGAGCTGTCTTGCTCTCCTCCTTGCAGTACAAACAAATCAGCTTTCTAATGTTTATAATTTGTTTTTACACTCTAAGATTCTGCATTTAGAGTCAGAGGAACACGTTTCCTTTGAGTCAGGCTTTCCCCACTGTGTAATTCAAAGTTGGAGAGCTCGTTTGCCTCTCTGAACTGGTTCCTTTTCGCAGTTTCCCATGCTCAGGTACCTCAGTGCGTGCTCAGGACCTCAAAGCACAAGGTGTCTTCGTGAAGACCCCTGTGTCAGGAATCTCAAAAACACTCTTGATCATTTGCTTTTTAAAATTACATAATTGATGGTGATAATTAAAGAATACAGTTGTGAACCCCCGCCTGAGTGCAGCTGTTTTCTTTGGCTTGGATGAAGCCTTCAGCCCGTTCATGTAAAAAATCATGTGCCAATTTTGCAAAGCTTTATGAAAATGTCTCTCCAGGTTGTACTAAACCTTTACCTGCAGTGAGTCACTGCTGATGTGCAAGGCAGAATTCAGATGATATTTACAGATAATGGACATGTCCATGATCATGGATGTCCTGCAGCAAACAGGGCTGATGTGCAAATGTGTGTGTCAGTGTGTTCTGGAACTTGGTTGTGAAACTGTCTGATGGGATCTGTGAGAACTAAGAGTTTGTGTTTAGAAATGATCTCATACCTTAAGAACAACGGAGCATATCTGAAATCCCATG
>NW_020906463.1:0-2540 GCF_003984885.1 Neopelma chrysocephalum | reverse complement strand
TATATATAATTTATATATAACTTAATATATATATCAATATATATAAGGTAATACTTATATATATAAAACAATACTATAACTTCAACAGAAGCCAGTGACAGATGACAAGGGAAGAATGTAAGAGTTAAGTAAACAAGATACAGATGTCTTCTCTTTTGAAAGATGTCTTCCATAAATTTGTTGGGGTTTTTTGTTTTTGTTGGGTTTGTTTGCTTTTAAAATTGAACCTCTAGAGAGGAGTTCGACAGCTCTATTACATTTTGTGTAAACATCTAGTTTCTTTTAGGTTTTGGACTTACTGTGTTGTATAAAAAGCATGTCAGAACCTCAGAAAAATCTCGTTCTTTGTAGTCCTGCTCTGCCAGCAGCCCAAATTTACATGCATTTTTACTGGGCTTTGTGCCCACTCAGTAGTTGCTTGGGAAATTGTTTTGTTTGATTTATTTGAAAATGGCCAATGAGGAAGGAAAAATGTGAGTTAAAAGTGGAGACACAATGAAACAATTTGTTATTTTGTCTGGACTAGTGCATGGTAAACTTGAGGACACTGGACATGAAGGAAGAGGTAGGAGTGAAGAGAGCATTTAACAACCTGGTTGACTGGATTTAGAGGTTAATTCGTAGTTATTTTAACAGGCCAATTTTCTGATGAAAGCATCTTTTTTACCCATGCTCTAAGTAAACACCTACTAATTAGACCTGGTAACCAGACATATTTATTTCAAAGGTTTATTTCCAAAAATGAAAAGTAAGATCATCCAGTCTGGCTCACAAAGATGGAATATCCGATAGAATCCTGCCTCGGGGAGTCCCATTCTGGTTGCCCATCTCGTTCCACCCCCTGCCACGGGCAGGGACACCTTCCACTATCCCAGGTTGCTCCAAGCCCCATCCAACCTGGCCTTGGACACTCCCAGGGATGGGGCAGCCACAGCTTCTCTGGGCAACCTCTGTCAGGACCTCACCACCCTCACAGGCAAGAACTTCCTAAAATCTAATCTGAATCTCTCCCCTTTTAGTTTAAAATCATTGCTCTTTTTTGTATCATTATTGTCTAACTAATTTCAGGCTAATCTTCTCCGAGTGAAGCACAGAATTCCTTTCTTCCTTGAAGTAAACACTCGAAGAGGTTTAGGATTTACGCTATGGTGTAAAAGCATTGAAAACTTTACTTTTTCAAGATTCGTGTCTCCTCTTTTAGCCACATATAAACTCAAACTGTGTAGTTATAAACTTTGGGAAAAGTGCTGCAGGGAGAGCTTGGAATTGGTGTTTCAGAAATTCTGAGTTGTCAGTCTAAGCCAGGCTGACCTACTGCAAAGATGGTTGCAAATGAGGAATTTTGCTTCCCCCCACCTATTTTCTGTTGGATGCATTTACTTTTGTCAAATAATCTAGAATGGAATGGGGAGAAAGATGTGCCTTTCCCCCCCCCTCCTTTTTTCCCTGCTGTTGTATAACAGATCACTTCAGATTCTGACTGTAGTCACTAAAGAATTGAAGTTATCTCTGTGAGAATAGGGATAATTTAAAAGAAGAAAAAAGCCATAGAGATTACAAACTGGAATTTAGGCAGTAATAAGTACGTGATTCATACACTTTATGAATTTTAAAGTATAATATACTTGATTGCCATAGAGAAAAAGAGATGCAAAATATCTATGAAAATCATTCCGCAGCCATTGTTTTTTCAAAGGTGTCCAGACAGCAAAACTTGAGAGTTTTTTTTCAAAACTGTCTGGAATGACTCTGGATGTGCAAAATAACCAGTTACAGACAATAATAAAAAAAAAAGGTTAAAAATCCAGTGTATCTCTCCTGGAGGCCAAAATACAATTTGGAAATGAACACTGGGCTCTTTCTTTCCTCAATACTTTGAATCTTATGGCATTTTATTCCTGACTTTTACTGCAAATTGAATGTTAATTTTCACATATGTTTATCTGTGAAGGTTTTCAGGTCTGGAGAGCTGGCAGAGCCCACATCCCCTACCCAATATTTGATTGTGCAGGGCAGACTTGATACTTGGCAACCCTCTGCTTCCTGTCCTGTTTCTTGGTGGTCAAGCTCACTCTATGTCAACATCCAAACAATTGTCTAATGTTTTTGGGACTTAAAAGTATCTTTAGTTGAATAAATTCTCACTTGAGTGCTCTTTTCAGGGCAGTAGAACCCAGAGCAGTTACTGGCTCAGAGCAAGTATTGATGTACATGGCACTGGAGCCATTGTGGGCAATCTTCTCTTTCCCAAGCCTGCTGTCCCTTCAGGATTTAGCATTCCTTAATGGAGGGGTATCCATGCTTTGATAAACACACAGCACCACCAGCACATAAATATTCTCTTTTGTCAATGGTTTTTCCTTTCTTTCTGCAAATTGCTTTCCTGATATTCTGTTTTCCTCAGCCCTGATAGGAATATAAACATTTAGTAATACACAACCTGATGTAATCTGGCAGAGACATCCAGTGGAGCGTTTGCTTCAGATTTAGACATTTTTTCTCCCTCTAAAATGGGCTCTTTCATTCAAAGAAAGAGCAGA
>NW_020906462.1:0-866 GCF_003984885.1 Neopelma chrysocephalum | reverse complement strand
AAGGGGTGGGGATCACCACTGCTCAGGGCAGGGCAAAGACCCCCAGAGTGCCTCCAGTTTGAGACAGGGAGAAAAAATAGCCACCCAGGCCCAGGCACCACTGGGAGTCGAACCCAGGATCTCCTGTTTACTAGACAGGCGCTTTGACCAGCTGAGCCATGGTGCCCACGTTCCCCACTGCCATTGGGTGTCCCTAAAAACGCCTGACCCTCTTCCACGCCCCCTTCCCCCATGACCCAGACTGCAGTCCCAGGTTTGGGGTTACCCCAGCTGCAAGCCCGTGTCTGTCTGCTGCTGGGAGCACCCCCAGTGCTGGTACAACTCCTGGCACAGGGAACCCAACACATCGAGTAAACAATGCCAGCTGGGTTTGGGGGTCCCAGGCCCTACAGGGACATTCTGCCCCCTCCCCTTGCCCCGGCAGAGCCGTGCCAGCTCCCCCTGCATTGCCCCGAGGTGATTGCCTCAGTCTCGTCTCTCTCTCTGGAAGCTCACTCCAGCATCCTGGGGGTCCCCAGCGCATTGCCCTGGTTCTGGGTTCAAATCCTGTACGAGCCCTCCTTGTTGCTCCCACTGCCCTCCTCCCATCCAGATGGTCCCCCCAGCACCGATGTTATCCCAAGGGACACCCCGACCCCTCTAGGAAGGGACACGAGGTGCCTCTGCGGCACCAGGGCAGGACAGGGAGGGAAATGGCCACGGGCATTTCCTCGCTGCCTGCCTTGGGGGGCCAGCAGGCAATCCCAGGCTGGCCGTGCCCACAGACAGCCCCAGGATTGTTCTGGGCGTTCTGGTGGCAGCCCCACAGCCAGCAGGGAAGGGTCTTGGGGAGGCAAAAGGACATGGAGATGCTGGGGGTTGATCCC
>NW_020906461.1:0-4171 GCF_003984885.1 Neopelma chrysocephalum | reverse complement strand
AGGGCTCCACTGCATCCAGCCTGTGGGCTGGAGAGTTCTTCAGGACATCCTCCTGGAAAGCCCACCCCTGGCTCTGGTACAGCCCTCCCTGAACTGGGGAGGCACAAGGGGAGTTCACTGCGGGTCAGACAAGTCACTCCAGAGTCCTTTCTCTGTTCCTGCTGCGTCCCCTGGGGTTGCAGAAATCTCCTTTACCAGTTCACAGGGAGATTTAGGACTTGATCTCTGGTAACTCCACCCTGGGCAGGATTCTGCTCCAGGGCTCCATTCCCTGCTGACTGTCTGGGATGGGCTGTCCCTGCAGATCCTCTGTGCTCTCCTGCACTTCCTGATTTCCTACAGACAAGTCCTCACCTGCCATCAGAGCCCTCACAAGCTGCAGAGCCCCAGGCAGGTGACTTGGAGACCATTTGCCACTGGCCACCAGCACAGAACATCTGAACCAGCCCTCAGTCCCTCAAGTACCCCAGTGAGTCGCTTCTCTCACTGCAGGGACTGAACAGGGAAACAAACAAAGCAATGAGACTTTGGAGAGTCTATTCTTTGGCCTTGTTTTTTACATCAACCTTTCAAAAGGAACAAAGTCTTCAGGATCTGCCCAGGCAGATCCCCTTTCCTGATGGAAATGATGTTAAGGAGCCCAGCTCTGTCCCAGCAGTGCCCAGGGCCTGTCCCTGCCCATGG
Source organism: Neopelma chrysocephalum (assembly GCF_003984885.1). Taxonomy (NCBI): domain Eukaryota; kingdom Metazoa; phylum Chordata; class Aves; order Passeriformes; family Pipridae; genus Neopelma; species Neopelma chrysocephalum. Next base: position 3,487 of record NW_020906461.1, on the reverse strand, counting down.
TCACAGGACGGACACACAGCAGGGACTGAGCTGCCAGAGCACTCCACCTTGGGCAAGGAGCAGAAGGGAGAGGGAGGTAGTGGAAAAAGAGCATCTCTGAAAAGCCCAAGAGCTGCTGCTCCCTGGCAGTGCTCCTGTACCAGGACTCCTTACCTCTTCTCCTCTGCACACAGGCACTGCCCTCCAGCCTCAGGGAAGTTCTTGGAGGAAGAATCTGGAAAAATAATTCAAGTCCTTTATTATACTCAGAGATTGTGATTCCTCATGTACAGAATAACAAAGGCAGAATGTTTGAGAAAGAAGTTGCTGCAGGAATTTTTGTTTTGTTTAAATGCACACAGAGAATGATTCCTCATTTACACAATTGTGGGTCAAAACAAAGAGGTAGAGAATGAATTAGGTACAGGATGAAGAATAAATTTCTGTGTTAACAACATAAAAAGAGGAAAAAATATAGAAAAACTCCCCCACTGCCGCTCTCAAAAACTTTAGAAGGCAGACTGGGTCAGTAAAGGGTTACACAATGAGTGTTCTGCAGAAGAAATGAGACAAGTTATTGCTCCTGAAAAGCATCCAGTCATCATTTTCCTCAGGGCATCCTTGAGCTCCTGGTTCCTCAGGCTGTAGATGAAGGGGTTCAGTGATGGAGGAACCACTGAGTACAGAACTGACACTACCAGGTCTAGGGATGGGGAAGAGATGGAAGGGGGCTTCAGGTGGGAAAACATGATAGTGCTGAGGAACAGGGAGACCACAGCCAGGTGAGGGAGACACGTGGAAAAGGCTTTGTGCCGTCCCTGCTCAGAGGGGATCCTCAGCACAGCCCTGAAGATCTGCACATAGGAGAAAACAATGAAAACAAAACAACCAAAACCTAAACAGACACTAACCCCAAGGAGCCCAATTTCCCTGCGGTAGCCTGAGTGTGAGCAGGAGAGCTTGAGGATGTGTGGGATTTCACAGAAGAACTGGCCCAGGGCATTGCCCTGGCACAGGGGCAGGGAAAATGTATTGGTTGTGTGCAGCAGAGCATTGAGAAGGCCAGCAGCCCAGGCAGCTGCTGCCATGTGGGCACAAGCTCTGCTGCCCAGGAGGGTCCCGTAGTGCAGGGGTTTGCAGATGGCAACGTAGCGGTCGTAGCACATGACAGTGAGGAGGGAAAACTCTGTTCCAAGGAAGAAGAAAAGGAAAAAGAGCTGTGCAGCACATCCCATGTAGGAGATGGTTGTGGTGTCATGGAGGAAATTGTGCATGGCTTTGGGGACAGTGGTGCAGATGCAGCCAAGGTCTGTGAGGGAGTGGTTGAGCAGGAAGAAGCCCATGGGGGTGTGCAGGTGGTGGTCGCAGGCTACGGCGCTGAGGATGAGGCCATTGGCCAGGAGGGCGGCCAGAGAGATGCCCAGGAAGAGCCAGAAGTGCAGGAGCTGCAGCTCCCGCCTGTCTGCCAATGCCAGGAGGAGGAACTGTGTGAGGGAGCTGCTGTTGGGCATTTGCTGATTCTTAGGACAGGTCTGTTCAGAAAAGGAAAGCACAGGGAACAATTAAGACAGGCCCTTCTCAGCAAAGCCAGGGCAGTTTTGAGGGAAATCCCCTCCAAGTCAAGGCATTTCTTTTCTCTGGTTTGTGCTCTCTGAGGGTGTTGTGAGGAGCAGGAGCTCTGGCCATGTGCTGCCAAGGACTCAGCTTTGCTCTGCTGCAGTGCTGACATGGAGCTGGTTTGGGACAGCTCTCATGATCACAGGGGATGTCACATGGAACCCAGCTTTGATGGAAAACTTAAACTCCTGTGCTGTTTTCCTGGAGGAGTTTGGGCTGCAGAAGAGAGGCACAGAGTATCCTTAAAATAATTTTGACTGGGTTTTTTCTTAAAATGGTTAACACCTGGGGGGTGTTCCTTTAAGGGGCAAATTTTTCTGATTCCAAATCTGAAGAGTGTTGAGACAGGACAGGCAGAAGGGCTAAGCTCTCTGTTGCTTATTGCAGAGGCAGGAGAGCTGCAGTGCCTCTCAGTCTGTTTCCCATCTGCCCTGCACTTTCCCTTGGGCTACCTTGATGAGGACTTCACACACAGATTCATCTTTAAAAACCTCACCAAGATCTGTGCTGAGAGCAGGGCAGCACTGCTTGAAAGGGCAGCTCTGGGAAGTGTCCCCTGTGCCAGCCCAGAGGTGCAGCGGTTCTGGACAGAGTAGGACAGGAGCCCTCCCGCAGGGAAGCCAAGGGCTGGGACAGGAGAGTGCCCACCCCCAAGGGAAGGCTCAGCACTGCCCAGGATCCTGTGCTCATTTCTGATCCTGCCTGAAAGATTCATCTCTGAGAGTAAAAGAGTTTGAATTTCAGTGCAGCCTCCTGAACTGAGAGAACAATGTCTGTGCCACAATGCCTAAGCAGGAAACACACCTCAGGACTAATTCCTTTCCTGTAGCCCCTGTATTTTGTGAGCTTTGCAAAAACTTCTCCATCCAATATGGTGTAGTGGTGTGGAGCTGTGAGCAGGTCTGACCCAGCAACAGGGAGACATAGAACAGATCTTCCCTCAGCTGCCAGGTTTGCTCCTTGCCCACAGTCCTTCTGGCCCAGCCCTGGGAGCAGCTCCCCGGGCCGGCTGAGAGCTGCCCCTGGCAGGCAGCAGTGTCCCTGCCCAGCACAGCACCCTGGGCTGCAGGACCCTGCTCTGCCCCACAGCCCTGGGCACCCATGGCTGCACCCCCGGCTTCACAGCTCTTCCAAACGGCCCCAAAACAGCCCCTGCTCACCCATCCCATCAGCTGGGGCTGGACCAGCTTTAGGAGATGCCTCCAGGAGCTGCCCCTGCACTGTCCTGCTGCCACAGTCTCACCGTGTGCAGCTCTGCCAAGATTCCTCCTGCAGGGAGCTCTCAGCCATCCTGCCAGTGCTGAGCCCCTGGAAGCTCTGTGTGTGCCCTGCTGGTGTCCCCGAGCTGCCCTGGCAGTGCCCTCAGCCCTGCTGGGCTGTGCAGAGGAGCTGCTCCTGGGCAGAGGTGTCTCTTTGAAGCTCTTCTTGCTTGCCAGGAGCTCCCTGTGTGCCAGGAGCCCGGCCCAGCTCAGCAGCACAGCAACAGCAACAGGCATTTCATGACCCTCGGGGGGTTTGGTGTTGTTTACATGAGACTCAGTCCCTGAGAGGAAGTTCAAACAACTTTTCAAGAAGTCAAAGTGAGATTGAAACACTCAAGTTTCTTGTAGTGCTAATGAGTCTCACTGAGGGACACAACTGAGAACGTGTCCCCAAGTTCCAGTTAGAGCAGAAAACCGCAGACAGTGATGACAAGGATGGACAAACAAGTGAAAGGTGGCTCTGATGCTGAATAAACATTGACTTGTTTCCTCAATCCAGAGGGCCAAGCCTTGACCCCCAGTCCCTAGGAAGGGACATCCTGTCCCTGCCTCATTCCTCAGGGCTCTTCCTGGGGCACTGGGATGTGGGATGTGCAATGCCAAGGGCAGGACCATGGGGTGGCACCTGC
>NW_020906460.1:0-3137 GCF_003984885.1 Neopelma chrysocephalum | reverse complement strand
AGCCTGTGGGCTGGAGAGTTCTTCAGGACACCCTCCTGGAAAGCCCACCCCTGGCTCTGGTACAGCCCTCCCTGAACTGGGGAGGCACAAGGGGAGTTCACTGCGGGTCAGACAAGTCACTCCAGAGTCCTTTCTCTGTTCCTGCTGCATCCCCTGGGGTTGCAGAAATCTCCTTTACCAGTTCACAGGGAGATTTAGGACTTGATCTCTGATAACTCCACCCTGGGCAGGATTCTGCTCCAGGGCTCCATTCCATGCTGACTGGATGGGACGGGCTGTCCCTGCAGATCCTCTGTGCTCTCCTGCACTTCCTGATTTCCTACAGACAAGTCCTCACCTGCCATCAGAGCCCTCACAAGCTGCAGAGCCCCAGGCAGGTGACTTGGAGACCATTTGCCACTGGCCACCAGCACAGAACATCTGAACCAGCCCTCAGTCCCTCAAGTACCCCAGTGAGTCGCTTCTCTCACTACAGGGACTGAATGGGGAAACAAGCAAAGCAATGAGACTTTGGAGAGTCTATTCCTTGGCCTTGTTCTTTACACCAACCTTTCAAAAAGAACGAAGTCTTCAGGAACTGCCCAGAGGGATCCCCTTTCATGATGGAAATTATGTTAAGGAGCCCAGCTCTGTTCCAGCGATGCTCATGGCCTGTCCCTGCCCATGGCCTGTCCCTGCCCATGGTCACAGGAGTGACACACAGCAGGGACTGAGCTGCCAGAGCACTCAGGCCTTGGGCAAGGAGCAGAAGGGAGAGGGAGGTAGTGGAAAAAGAGCATCTCTGAAAAGCCCAAGAGCTGCTGCTCCCTGGCAGTGCTCCTGTACCAGGACTCTTTACCCCTTCTCCTCTGCACACAGGCACTGCCCTCCAGCCTCAGGGAAGTTCTTGAAGGGAGAATCGGGAAAAAAGAATTCAAGTCCTTTATTATACTCAGAGATTGTGATTCCTCATGTACAGAATAGCAAAGGCAGGATGTTTGACAAAGAAGTTGCTGAAGGAACTTTTATTTTGTTTAAATGTACACAGAGAATGGACCCTCATTTATACAATTTTGGGTCAAAACAAAAAGTTAAAGAGTGAATTAGGTATGAGATGAAGAATAAATTTCTGTGTTAACAACATTTAAAGAGGAAAAAATATAGGAAACGGCCCACACCACCAATCTCAAAACCTTTAGAAAGTAGACTGGGCCAGTAAACATTTACACAATGAGCGTTGTGCAGAAGAAATGAGACAGGTTATTGCTCCTGAAAAGCATCCAGTCATCATTTTCCTCAGGGCATCCTTGAGCTCCTGGTTCCTAAGGCTGTAGATGAGGGGATTCACTGCTGGAGCCACAACTGAGTACAGAACTGACACAATCAGATCTAGGGATGGGGAGGAGATGGAGGGGGGCTTCAGGTGGGAAAACATGCCAGTGCTGAGGTACAGGGAGACCACAGCCAGGTGAGGGAGGCACGTGGAAAAGGCTTTGTGCCGTCCCTGCTGAGAGGGGATCCTCAGCACAGCCCTGAAGATCTGCACATAGGAGAAAACAATGAAAACAAAACAACCAAAACCTAACAAACAACTTACTATAAGAAGGCCAATTTCCCTGCGGTAGCCTGAGTGTGAGCAGGAGAGCTTGAGGATGTGTGGGATTTCACAGAAGAACTGGCCCAGAGCATTGCTCTGGCACAGGGGCAGGGAAAATATATTGGCTGTGTGCAGCAGAGAATAGAGAAAGCCAGTGGCCCAGGCAGCTGCTGCCACGTGGGCACAAGCTCTGCTGCCCAGGAGGGTCCCGTAGTGCAGGGGTTTGCAGATGGCAATGTAGCGGTCATAGCACATGATGGTGAGGAGGGAAAACTCTGATGAGATAAAGAATAGAAAGAAAAAGGCCTGTGCAGCACAACCCTTGTAGGAGATGGTTGTGGTGTCATCGAGGGAATGTGCATGGCTTTGGGGACAGTGGTGCAGATGCAGTCCATGTCTGTGAGGGAGAGGTTGAGCAGGAAGAAGCCCATGGGGGTGTGCAGGTGGTGGTCGCAGGCTACAGCGCTGAGGATGAGGCCGTTGGCCAGGAGGGCAGCCAGAGAGATGCCCAGGAAGAGCCAGAAGTGCAGGAGCTGCAGCTCCCGCCTGTCTGCAAACGCCAGGAGGAGGAACTGGGGCATGGAGCTGCTGTTGGACATTTGATGCCTCAGGTTATTGTTTTCTGTTGAGGAGAAAAAAGGCAGAACTGAATTAGGCCAGACTCAATCAGCAAAACATCTTGCATGTCTCATAGCAATTCAACATTCAGGGCCTCTTTTCAGGAAGATCTCTCTGCACCCCTCTCCCTCAGCTCTGGGGTTTGCTGGCTGAAGGGGGCATTGAGAGCAGGGACCCTGGAATGGGCTCCCGAGGAATCCTTCTTACTGTGCAGTGAGAGGCAACTTGGAGCACAGGGTGACCTCCAATTAAATGCACTTCTGATGCATCAAAGTGTTTCCAGAACTGCTGGTCACAGTTTCCCCAAGCACAGAACAGAGGGAGGGGATTTGGGGGACTTGATTTTGTTCCAGTTGCTCTTTCCAGGAGTGAGTTTGGATAGTTGAAATCTCTTACATTTCTAATCTGCTCCAAGTGAAATCTTGTGAGTCCTGAGAGGCAAAGGGATGGTCTCTTGGTGCAGAGACACGAGCTGGCCATCTTTCCTGTTCACAGCTGCCCCTGGCTGGCAGCTTGGAGCTGAATGGGATGGCCCTTAGGAATTCCCTGCAAAAAGGAACAAGGCACTTCTGGGAGCAGAGAAATCCTGGGTTCAAAGAGCAGATTGAGAGAATCCTTGCCTTTCCTCAGGATGCCTGATAATGATCTTCTTTTCTCCTCCCAAACTGCCACACAGAGGGATCATTGCAGTTCCCAAGTACAGCTGCCCAGAGCATTTCCATGGATTTAGCACTGAGGAGTTTTCTCCATGGGGATCCTGTGCAACACAGAGATCCTATGGCAGAGCTGTGCCCTTCTGGAGGGCACCTGCAGCCCTGCAGGACACCCAGGCAAACAGCTGAATACCCTGAAGGTGCCTGGAGGGCACTTGGGCACTTGGCTCCCCCAGACACATACCCACAGCAGCACCCAAAGGGTTTGTGTATAGACAGGAATCTGCCCC
>NW_020906459.1:0-928 GCF_003984885.1 Neopelma chrysocephalum | reverse complement strand
TGGACCAAGTCTGGGGGGTTTTCCTGAGGGCAGCACTACACCAGACTTTTGTGTGTGTGTGTGAGACAGGCAGAAGCACAAATGCCTGCACAGCCCAGAGCAGTCAGTGTGGTGCTGGGCTTGCTGCTGCAGAGACCCCCAGGGAACAAACCCAGGCAATAGTTTGGGTTTATTCCTTGCTCTGTGTCAATGGAACAGAATGTTCCACAGGAGCTCTGTCCCCCTCTGTGGCACCGGGGGGCTCGAAGCGGAAGGGGTGGGAGTCAAGTGCAAGTTCCCTTCTGAAGTGTGTGTCCCTAAGGAGGACACTTGCCTTATTATTGCTTATTATTTATAAAATCTTACAGATATATCATACAACACCTAAAGATGGATTCTATAGAATATGTGCCTTATATATGATACAGAATATATCTGATTATTGCTTTATCTGTCTGTCCAGACAGATATTGTGTATGCATAGAGATTGTATTTGAGGGATATGTTCCTCTCAATACCCTGTTAGCTTCACTCCCAAGGCCAGCAAATTCCTGAAGCTCCCCCTTCTGTGCCCTGCAGGTTTTGGCAGATTTGCAAGAGCAGGGCAATCATTCCCTGCAGTCCCTTTGCACTGTAGGAAATGGGAGCACTGTGCACATCCTGCTGCCTCCAGATTCCATTCTGGGTGTGGGAACGACCCTGTGGGGAGCAAAGAAATGCCTGGTTCTGCAGGAGCTGCAGATGCTCAAGGGGCAGCAGGACCAAGTCAGGGGTCGGGGGAATCCTGGGGGGCTTTGGGGTCCGGGAAGGTCCTGGGGGAGCTGGGGAGGTGCTTTGGGGACTGGGGGTACAGACCAGGACAGACCAGTAGGGACCAGTACCTCCTCACTGCTCTCTGGATCTCTCCTGGAGCTGGGACACATTTTCGTAGGACACCTGAGCCCCCCCC
>NW_020906458.1:0-871 GCF_003984885.1 Neopelma chrysocephalum | reverse complement strand
TCTCTGATGACGATACTGATGACAGTGTCCATGTAAACCTCTCCTGTTTGGGGATAGGACACACACAGTCAACTGACTGTACCCCTGCTGAGGTCAGAGAGACCTTGAAAACATGCTGGCTAAGTGAGCATCTTGCCAGTGTAACACCCTGCAATCACAACAGGAATATGGCAGCAAGGTCATAAAGAAAAATCACATATGCCATCCCATCCTGCCCATCAGGAACACTATCAGAGCCCTAAAACTCAGAGGGAACAGAGACATCAGGCAGCAGCGTTGCCTGGAGCTTATGGAGAGTGAAGAGAGCAAATTTCTGAGACAGTGCCACAGCACAGTAGCTGTTACTTTAAGTTTGATGCCTACAGGGTACAAAGGACCTGTCCAAAAACAAGCTTGTCACTGCCATTTGATAAAGCCAAGCAGGAGGACTCGCTGTCCCTTGTCCTCCGTGTTGCGTAAAAGCGACATTGGCCAGGCCAGTTAAACACACGTTGGGCTGACTGTGAACATGTGAAATGATGAACTGATCTGCCTTGGCCCCGACCACAACTGCATTTTATGCCACCCTTTTGGCCAGGAGGTGAAGACTGAGTGCTGGGAAAGATTTGGGAAGGTGGTAAGTGGCTTTGAGCATGCACTGGTTCTCTCTCCCTCAGCTTGCTTCTATCCAGGCAGATTTTTGTTAGTGTAAATATAGCAGTACATTGGAGACAGGTGAGTGCAGCCAACATCAGTTGTCTGACAAGATCCATTCACATCTGGATCACCTGCTTTTGGGCTCACTCAATAAATACAGAGGTAACTCAGGCCTTCCTTCTGCTGGGCCTTGTTGTAAAGGTGAACTCGCACGCCCAGGCTCTGAGTTGTGTCA
>NW_020906457.1:0-436 GCF_003984885.1 Neopelma chrysocephalum | reverse complement strand
GTTTGCACAAAGCCTCTTTTTAGGTGTGTGTACACACTCATTATGCAAATGTAGATATATATATATATTTATATGTACCATGCATGTACATTGTTCATCCAGGAGTTTTATCCTTTTCATTAAGTAGAAGTCAGAATATGTAGCATTGTTCTCTCTTCAATATCCCTTGTTTTACCTGCAACTATATTGTGTGTCCTGTGCATTTGCTGTAAAGTGTAAACATGTAAAACATCCGCCACCAAACGCACCAGCTTACTGAGAACAATGAAATATTGCGAGTGAAGCAAAGTATTATTCTAGAACTTGTAAGTTCACATCACTAACATTTAACTGGAATACCAGAATGCCATTTTAATACTTTGCTTTTGGAAGGAACATTTACTTGACAGTTCATGTGGATCTGATATTTCTCTATATACTTTTTTCAGACATTTTT
>NW_020906456.1:0-790 GCF_003984885.1 Neopelma chrysocephalum | reverse complement strand
GGGGGGCACTTAAGCAGTCACAGCCTCCTGGTTCCCAGTCCCACCAGTACCGGAGCACTAAACCAGTGCAGGCAATGGCAGCTCAGTGCTGGGGTCCCCAGACCACCTCGATGGGCACCTGATTGCTCAGGGCCAGGCTCTGCAGGATCCCGACTCAGCCCCAGGACTCCCAATGTGATGTAATAAATGATAACACCCACGGAGGGCGTGTGGCCTGGGATGGGGCACAGCTTTCCCGCCAGGAACACGGGGGGTCCCCGGGGATGCTGCCGGTCACACTCTGGTCACCCCACGATGCTCCAGCAGCAGAGACCCCTCGGGCTGGTGTCGTGCCCCTCACACACACCTGGTGCAGGTGTGGGCTCACCTAGTACCCAGGGGATGTTCCCATGGGGCAGTGGCTGATCCCACCTGGGAAAGCCCCGAGTGACCCCTCTGTGCACTCAGCCCCTGTGTCTCCCAGTGAGGACTTTGCCCATTAACCCTCCTGCCCTGTGGAGGGATGCAGGAGTGGGGGAGTGCAGGGCAGGGGGGCCCCACCACCACCCGGGGGTACAAAGTCCACTGCAACAAATGGGCCGAGATAAAGCTGCAGAAACCAACCTCCCATCGAAGCCAAACAGGGAATGAACGTCCCAGTGCAGATCTGAGACCTTAAAGGGACCCTGGGGAGTGACAGCACTGGCTGGACAGCCCCGACAGGACCCCTGTGTGGAGGAGGAGGACAGTGGGACACCTGCCCCGTCTTTTCCTCCTCCTTCTGCCCCTGCCCAGGTGATTTGGCAGAGAA
>NW_020906455.1:0-2200 GCF_003984885.1 Neopelma chrysocephalum | reverse complement strand
TTAATTTATATTATTGATCTATATTATAATGTCTCCTAAGAAACCAGTGGTGGCCAGTTCCTCCCTCGAGTCACAGACCTTTTCTGGCTTGGAGAAAAATAAAATAGGATAGATAAAGAGATAAATAAAAAGCTCATTAAAATGTTATTGCTCTGTGCTTCCCCCCAGGGTGGATTTTTGTTGGGAATGGGACACTAAAATCCCATGATTTTATCCCAGGGAATGTTAAATCCCAGCAGAGATCGGCAGGTTTAACTCATCCTAAGCTCAGACTAAAGTGTTCTGGGTCTGTGGGGTGGTTTTGGTGTCACATTCTCTCTGTGAGCTGATGATTATTCCCAATTTTGCTCCGATCCCGGGAATGCTCAGAGGATGCCTATAAAATCCGGATCCGCATCGACGACGAACCCGCCAACCTGGACATCCTGGACACGGCGGGGCAGGTACGTGGGAATGACCTGGGGGGGATCCCAGGGGGGCTGCAAGGAGCAGGTGAGGGGACACAAATCCCTTTTTAGCCCAAAAATGGGTTTTTTTGGGCTCTGTTCCTGCCTCCAAGCCTGGCTTTGCCGGCAGTGCCTGGTGGGACTCCTGGTACATCCCACGCCAGGGGGGTTCCTGTCCCCAAATGTGCATGGGGTGGGATTGTCCCTGTCCCTTCTAGGCTGTCCTGGCCCTTCCTGGGGTGTCCCAGTCCCTCCTGGGGTGTTCCAGTCCCTTCCCAGGGTGTCCCAGTTCCTCCCAAGGTGTCCCAGTCCCATCCCAGGGTGTCCCAGTCCCATCCCAGGGTGTCCCAGTCCCTCCTGGGGTGTCCCAGTTCCTCCCAGGGTGTCCCGGCCCTTCCCAGGGTGTCCCAGTTCCTCCCAAGGTGTCCCAGTCCCTTCCCAGGGTGTCCTGGTCCCTCCTGGAGTGTTCCATTCCCTTCTGGAATGTCCCAGTCTCGTCTTGAGATGTCCCAGTTCCTCCCAGGGTGTCCCAGTCCCGTCCCAAAGTGTCCCAGTCCCATCCCAGGGTGTCCTGGTCCCTCCTGGGATATCTCAGTCCCGTCCCGGGGTGTCCTGGTCCCTCCTGGGGTGTCCCGGCCCTTCCCAGGGTGTTCCAGTCCTGTCCCAGGGTGTCCTGGCCCTTCCCACGATGTCCTGATCCCTTCCCGGGGCGTCCTGGCCCTTCCCGGGGTGTCCTGGTCCCTTCTGGAATGTCCCAGTCCCTCCTGGGATGTCCCAGTTCCTCCCAGGGTGTCCTGGCCCTTCCCAGGGTGTCCCAGTTCCTCCTGAGGTGTCCCAGTCCTATCCCAGGGCTGTCCTGGCCCTTCCCGGGGTGTTTTGGTCCCTTCTGGGATGTCCCGGTCCCTCCAGGGGTGTCCTGGCCCTTCCCATGATGTCCTGGCCCTTTCTGGGGTGTCCCAGTTCCTCTCAGGGTGTCCCAGCCCTTCCCAGGATGTCCCAGTCCCGTCCCACGGTGTTCTGGTACCTCCTGGGATGTCCTGGCCCCTCCTGGAGTGTCCCAGCCCTTCCTAGGATGTCCCAGTCCCTTCCCAGGGTGTCCCAGCTCCTCCTTGGATGTCCCAGTCCCAGGGAGTCCTGGTCCCTCCTGGGATGTCCTGGCCCTTCCCGCGATGTCCCAGTCCCATCCCGGAATGTCCCAGTCCTGTCCCAGGATGTCCTGGTCCTGTCCTGGGATGTCCTGGCCCCTCCTGGAGTGTCCCAGCCCTTCCTAGGATCTCCCAGTCCCTTCCTAGGGTGCCCCGGCCCTTCCCAGGGTGTCCCAGTTCCTCCCAAGGTGTCCCAGTCCCATCCCAGGGTGTCCTGGTCCCTCCTGGGATGTCCCAGCCCCTCCTGGGGTGTCCCAGTCCCTTCTGGAATGTCCCAGTCCCCTCTTGAGATGTCCCAGTCCCTTCCCAGGGTATCCCAGTCCCTCCTGGGATGTCCCAATCCCGTCCCGGGATGTCCTGGTCCCTCCTGGGGTATCCCAGTCCCTTCTGGAATGTCCCAGCCCCTCCTGGGGTGTCCCAGTTCCTCCCAGGGTGTCCTGACCCTTCCCACGATGTCCCAGTCCCTTCCCGGGGTGTCCCAGTCCCATCCCAGGATGTCCTGGTCCTTCCTGGAATGTCTCGGTCCTTCCTGGGATGTCCTGGTCCCTTCTGGGATGTCCCAGTTCCTCCCAGGGTGTCCCGGCCCTTCCTGGGGTGTCCCAGTCCCAT
>NW_020906454.1:0-907 GCF_003984885.1 Neopelma chrysocephalum | reverse complement strand
TAACTTTTCCCCCCACTCTCTCCCACCTCCCCCACAAGGACCATCCAGTCTATGGTGCAAGAGACTCAGTCTCAGCACAGGTGAGGTCCAGTCCTTCGTGCAGACAGTTTGGACCTTGGTTATCTTAGTGGTGACAGCCCTGACTCCAAGTCTGTGCAGATGCAGCAAAACCTGGATCATGTCCTGGGTGCTGCCCAAGGACAGGAAATGCTTCACTCTTTAGTGGTTTTGGGGAGTCCTCCGCAAAGCCTGAATGAACCTCCTGGGACTGGAGGAGGGTGGGGAGTCACTGGGTGACCTGGGGCTCCTGCAGCCGCACTCTGGGCTGGGCCAAACCCACAAGGGCTTTTGCCTTCTTTCTTGGGCCTCGCCCATAAACCACAAGTGTAGGAGATTATTTAGCAGGCATTAGCTAGAGATAACTTTGTAACAAATCTTTCTGTGGAAAAAGGAGAACTCTCTTTGTCAACCAGGGATCTCTTACTTACCTTTTGCAACATGCTCTAAATGTTGAGCATCTTCCAATTGCCTTTGTACCATAGGGGCATTTCCCAAATCTGCAGTCACCCCCGCTTAGTTTGCATTTGAATTTGCCGCCTGTTTCCATGGGGAAAGATACACATAGAACAATTAAATCAACAGTCTGGGAGAGCTGTGTATGTTTGCAGAAAGGCTGACACTCCCCATGCATTTCAGGCCAATAGATGGGCTCAGCTCCAACCACCCCACAGACACAGCTTCAAGGGCAACGTCTCACCTAGAAGGACTCGTTCCCCCTAAATTGGTGCACACAAAAGCAGAGAGTGGGAAGGGCCAGCATGAGGTCGAGAAAGAGCCTTGCTGGCTGCCCAGCTGCATTGCCAACACTGCCTGCACCAGCACAGCTGGAAAGCAGGGGACTCCTCAC
>NW_020906453.1:0-390 GCF_003984885.1 Neopelma chrysocephalum | reverse complement strand
TCTCCCTGTTGGGTCCCCCAGCACTGACCCCCTTTGAGGGATCTCCCACTTCAGGCTCTGGGTCTGTGTGGGGTGGGGGGTCAGTGCAGGATCCCTGATCCCTTCCAAGCACAGGGATTTCCCCAGGGATGCCCAGGAATGCCCAGGAATGCCCTGCATCCCAACCAGGGTGCCCACACAGGGATAGGGAAGGTGTGTTTGCACGTGCTGATGCTCCAGTGGGAATATTGCTTTTGGAAAAGCTCCTCCTTGATTCCCTTATCCTTTGGATTTTGCCAGAGCCCCCCTGGATGCTGAAAATAGGGGGGTCCTGCCAGAGGGGTCCCCTGCAAGACCAGACCCCCTCAAACCCAGCTTTTCCCACTGCAATTCCATGTCAGACCCTCTTCC
>NW_020906452.1:0-1262 GCF_003984885.1 Neopelma chrysocephalum | reverse complement strand
CTCCTCAGTGACTGCTGTCCTTTGTAATGGGGTCATGTTCAGCTGGATAAGAGAAAACTCAAGTGCTGTTCTCCAGACTAACATTTTACTGCACAGGTAACTCTCTGGTGTAGAGAATTACAGGGGTCCCAGGTTCTGAGGGAAATGGGAGAGCAAAGGAATCCTTCTTAGTTCTCAGGAAAATTGTTTTGTTCTCAGCAAAAGGTTTCCAGAGAACACCTGGGCCTGTCTGCACAGGGTGATGAGCACTGCACCAAAACCCTTCAAACTGTCCCAACCAAACAGTCCAACCAAACACTCCCAACCACACAGTCCCTGCCTCAGCCACACACCCTTCCCACTCAGAGTAGAGCCCTGCAGGTCATGGAGCAGCCTGAGCTCCCACTGCCTTCCTTCCAAAGCTTCCCCAGCAGGGACCATGAGCAAAACCTCCTCTGATCACCAGGTGACACAGGTCAGGAAGTGCCACCAGAACCTTCCACGTGAGGCTGAACAGGTTGTGGGTGAATGAGGGCCCAGCTCTGAGCACACACCCACAGCAAATGGGAGGTGGCAACTGCTGGGAGATCTGCCACATCCCCCCCACAAAGGTGTGCAGCACCCACTGAGACACTGCTCAGGCAACCAGCAACCTCTGAAGCATTAAATAACTCAGAACAATATCTTTATTCCCCAGCCCTGTGCCACTGAGGTATCAAGGCAAAAAGAAGGCAAAGGATTTCACCAAATTGACCCAGCCAGTAGAAGCTGAAAAAACCCCCAGGGTGTGTCCCCAATTCCAGGCCAATGCTCTTAGAGGACCTTTGGAGCTCTTCTAGGTCACCTCCCACCCCATCCTCTCAGCACATGGCCACAGTTCACCTGGATGAGCACAGAGGCCCCAATTCCATGGATTTCTCTCTTCCCAGCTGCTCAGTGCAGGGAGCCCCACAAAGCCTCTCAGCATATGTGTTTTGCTGGAAATACACACTGTTCTACACTCAATACAAGCTCCTGGTACAACCTAATTTATACCTCACTGGCTCTGAATTTTTAAAATGCCTGGAGAGAGAGAGAACAGCCACTGTGCTGACAGAAACCTGAGAGAATCATCACCACCGAGCCCTGCACTGCTCTGCTCCGCCTGGGCGCCTTTTAAAGCCATTTATTATCCTAATTTTAGGTTTACAAAGTCTACTGGTGTAAAGTGGGATGTTCTGCTGCCTTCTAACATGCCCCCTGGTTGGTCTGGAGAGAGAGAGGAGAGCAGCACTTACCTGGGT
>NW_020906451.1:0-454 GCF_003984885.1 Neopelma chrysocephalum | reverse complement strand
GTTAATTAATTAATTTGGGAGTTTTGGGGGGGTTAATTAAGGGGAATAAATTAATTTGGGGGGATTTGGGGGGTGTTGGGGGATTATTTAAAGGTAATTAATTAATTTGGGGGTTGGGGGGTTAATTAAAGGGTAATTAATTAATTGGGGGGATTTGGGGGTTTGGGGAATTTGGGGGGTTAATTAAAGGTAATTAATTAATTTCGGGGGAATTGGGGGTTTGGGGGGTTAATTAATGGTAATTAATTAATTAGGGGGGGTTGGGGGGCATTAGGGGGTTAATTAAAGGTAATTAATTAATTTGGGGGGATTTGAGGCGGGTCGGGGGGGTTAATTAAGGATAATTAATTAATTTAAGGGGATTTGGGGGGGTTAATTATAGGGGATTAATTAATTTGGGGGAGTTTGGGGGTTAATTAAGGGTAAATTATTAATTGGGGGTTTGGGGAGGATT
>NW_020906450.1:0-431 GCF_003984885.1 Neopelma chrysocephalum | reverse complement strand
CGGCGCCGGCGACAAGCTGCGGGTAAGGCTGGCGGCGCGGGCGGGAGAGGCCTCCGGGGCTGGGCCGGGACTGCCCGGGGCTGGGATGCGCATCTGAGCGAACGGAGCGCGGCGGGCGGGACGGGCACGGCACCCCCGGCAGTGCTGTCTGTCCCGGCAGTGCTGTCACCCCCGGCAGTGCCGGCACCCCCGGCAGTGCTGTCTGTCCCGGCAGTGCTGTCTGTCCCGGCAGTGCTGGCACCCCCGGCAGTGCTGTCATTCCCGGCAGTGCTGTCACCCCCGGCAGTGCCGTCACCCCCGGCAGTGCCGTCACCCCCGGCAGTGCCGTCACCCCCGACAGTGCCGGCACCCCCGGCCGCGGTGGCACCCCCGGCAGTGCGGGCACCCCGGCAGTGCTGTCACCCCCGGCAGTGCTGTCACCCCCGGCAGTG
>NW_020906449.1:0-742 GCF_003984885.1 Neopelma chrysocephalum | reverse complement strand
CCCTGGGGCTCTGATCCTCACTCCCCACCTCCCACTGGGATCCCAGTCTTTTTTATGGGATTTTTCCCTGTCTAACAGAGTATTGAGCAGTCTCAGGGGTTGGACTGTGGAGTGAGCAGGCAATGAGGAGGGGACAGCAGGGCTGGGGGACCAGCACAGCCCCCCCTCCAAGCCTGTCCATCCCATTGCTAAAAATCTGGATTTGAGGATCCTGCCTTCTCTGGGCCGGTGGTTCTCATTATCCCTCTTGCTTATTAAACAATTATCAGTCCTGTTGCACTTCCTAATCGTTTGCTAATCCTTGGATGTGTTTGCTGGCAGCTGGGGGAGTGGGAACACAAAGGGGAGGATTGGGAACACGAAGGGGACGATGTTTCCTTCCCAGCTCTGAGGAACAGGGAGTGGGTGCACGTGGGAGTGGAAAATAACTTTGGGGGAATAAAAAGAAATAAAGAAAGAGGAGAAACTCGGTCCTGAGGGTCTTCCTTAAAGATGACAGTGCTGGGATGTGCTTGGCTTTGAGCTGGAAGTGTCCAAGGGGCTTGGAACAACCTGGGCCGGTGGAAGGTGTCCCTGGGTGATTTTTCAGTGCCTTCCAACCCAAACTATTCCATGATTAATAGATTTCCTCCAGTCTGTCCACCCCCAGTGCCAGGATCAGCCTGGGGTGGCAGCCAGATGGTCCCAAATGCCATGGACAGGCAATCAGAGCAATCCATGGAGTGTCACTCCTGGAAATCCC
>NW_020906448.1:0-2144 GCF_003984885.1 Neopelma chrysocephalum | reverse complement strand
CTCTGCAGAAGCAGCCCCTCTCCTCTCACAGCTTCCCTTTCGGGGGACATCACCCGGGGCAACACACCAAGTCCAAAAGAAGGAGAAATTCCAACCTCAGCACATTGCAGGTACCACCACACGCACTTCAGTCGCTCCCTTCCTGCACCCAACTTTGCGACGGCCCAACTCAGGGGCCGGGCAAGGAAGAACAGCATCGAGGCCTTTTCTTCACTGTTCCTTGAACAGGTTTACTTCAGGCACACACAGCACTTTACCAACCTGACCGTGTCCCTCTGTGCGTACACTTGTACACACAGCACTGCCTATACATGCGGTCACACTTGCATGGTTCCTTAAACCCTCTGCCCTTGCTGGTCCAGCGTCCTTCACTGAGTGACTGTAGAACAATCTCTGCCACACCTGCCCTCACATCCTTCCCTGCACAGCTACGGGCACAGCGGTACCGCACCCAGGAGGAGGAGCACACGCTGAACTTGCACACCTCCACAGGGACATGGGTAAAAGCTACACTGGGCTCTTGGATTCTTTTCTCATCCTTTTAGAGACTTTGCAGCATATGAACTGAGCTTCAAAGTGTGAGAAGACGTGGTTGTCACCTGCTGGAAGAAGAACACTCAGGAGGTTCATATCTCCTTTGGATCCACTCAGCGTCATGGGGATGTCATGTGCGAGACAATGTGTAAGTGGTTTAAAGTTCTGACCATTTACAAAAACCAAACACTCAAGCATTGAAAACTACACCAAACAATGCAGTTCTGTCTACAGTTGTGTTCCAAGCCACATTCATACAGAAGACACAGAAAAGTCGTTGAGAATCTTTTTTAGGGCCTTTACTCTTTCTTTTAAATAACAGACCCAAATTCTTATTTGGTTAACATGGCTCTTGAAAGTCCTCATATCCAAACTACCTGAGTTTAATTTTCTGCTCAGGAAAAATTAACAGTGTATTCGCTACAATTGGGCAAAGAGTGACAATAAAGAAAACTTACAATAACCTGGGAAGGTAGTTTTAAAATTTTATTCAAATGAAAAAAGTTCACTAAAAAAAGAAAGGGAGTAGGATCATGAGGGAACGACATCGTGCCATTATCAGACAAGTTAGTTGTATACCAATACTAGAAAGCTGAATTAGATCAGAAGCAGCAAACAGCATACCATAAACTATATCCTCCTAAACTATATTATGAGGAGTAGTCATGAGGACAATTCCCTTAGTTAAACGAGGTGGCAGATTCTAGGGTACAAAGGTTAAACTCAATCCAGTCTTAACCTTGCACCTGACAACCTTCCCATTTCCACCCCGCAATAATGCAGAAGGACTTGCAAGGCTTTCAAGTCTGTACCCATTACTCCTTGTAATGATGACAACACCGATAAATTAACACAAAGCTACATAGCTCAGAGTGGTTTCCGAGGCTTTTTAAAAATCCTTTTTGTGGTCAGCTGCTTTAGGATTATGTCATTCAGCAGTTATGACATTCCCCCAGCGGCTCACTGCCTCCGGACAGGAGGACACTTCATTGGAAACACAGCCCTAGCCGCCTCATCACCACTAAGTCAGCGCACATCGCTCAAACCATCTCTGCCAGCATCTGAACCGAAACTTTTTTCAGTATGCTCAGAACAGATGAGCAGGCTCCGGTGCAAAGCAGCGTCCGCACTGCGGATCATTAGCCGGGCTAAGGAAAAAAAAGGAAGTGCAGACAGCTCTCCCACGCACTCCCTGGTAGCCACGCTTTTAGCAGAATACAAACACAGGTCTCCTCCGAAGGCACAAAGCAGTCACTAACCCGCTGAGGTCGGGACACTTTCTCTGTCACCACGCAGACCCAGAGCAGGAGCCGCCTCCCGCCGGCAGGCAGCGCCCGTCCCTCCGCGCTGCCTCTCCCCTCACTCCGCGAGGACTTACGCCCGGCGGGGCTCCGCTGCTTCCTTACCACCTCCTGAACCCAGGGGCTTTCAGACACCAGCCAGAGCCTCTTCCCCTGTCGCTGCCGCCGGCGCGGGCCGGGCCGAGGCCGGGCGGAGCCGCCGCCGCCGCCGCCGCCTCTCTGCGCGGGGCCTGGCACTGAGGGACAGCGCAGCCGCTCCCGGTGCCACCGCCCCGCCGGCCCGGCCCCCGCTCCCGCCCGCCCATGCGC
>NW_020906447.1:0-382 GCF_003984885.1 Neopelma chrysocephalum | reverse complement strand
TGTCCCGCCCATATTCTTATCACATGCTCCTATTTGCATGTTTTGTTACAGCACTGGCACATGGAAAGCTTTTTGCAGAAGGCCTGGAGATGATTTCAACAGCAAAACATGGTGCCGGCCACACATTCCCTTGAAATCCATTCAGACAGTTTGTTGGCTTTTAATACAGGTCTTAGTCAGATCTTCAGCACCCTTTATTTTTTGTATTGTCAGGAAAATATCAATGTCATTATCTTGGTTTGGATGCAGTCCTGCAAAAATATAATTTCCTTTGATAGTTGATGATGTTGATGTTGTCTTGAGAGTGAGAGAATCTAAAGGTTGCGGGAGCAGACCATCCCCAAATACTGAAAAATGCCATGTCAGGGAAGAAGACCCGACT
>NW_020906446.1:0-456 GCF_003984885.1 Neopelma chrysocephalum | reverse complement strand
ACCAAAGAGGCATCCCTGCTTTTGGGGCAGAGAGTGAAGCAATCCCAATGACAGAGCGGGGTCATATTGTCATCCTCTGCCATGGAGGATTTCAAATGCCAAATTTATACTTTTGGGAGAAGTGAAGGTGAGACTGAAGTCATGAATGGTGGGGACCAGCCATCTTATATAGAAATGAGGATTATCAAGAGTTTTGATTACAAAGAGTCTTGCACAAGGGCTGAACAGAGCAGTGTTAGTATCACTCCAACTTCTGCCTGGCTCAGGCAGAGGTCAGGGGCCTCTGCTGGATAATCTGTCACCCCACCAGCAGATTATCATGCACACGTTGATCCCTTCACCACATATCTCAGGGATTTATGCCTCATTTCTATAGTCAGGGCTAACTGACTTTGTTAATAACAATAATAGAACTCAAAGGTTTATCTAAATCAAATCACAATAAAAAATTTTTAA
>NW_020906445.1:0-555 GCF_003984885.1 Neopelma chrysocephalum | reverse complement strand
AGTTACCTCTCTCTGGTCTCTCCCCTCTGGGGTTGGGAACAGCTAACCTTTCTGAGATGCTGGGGGTCCCACTTAGGGATGCTGGGACTCTTGGGGGTCCCAAGGGTTCCTTCTGCTCTGACTCTCGCTTTTGGGGTGCTGCGTTCCCAGACATTCCCCCTCTCCAGGTTCTCCAATTCATTGTCCCGAGGATCCCAGGGGTCCCCACTGTCCAGGCTTCCCCTTCTCCGCGCTGCCAGTTTCAGGCTCCCAGGGGTCCCGGGGCTCCTCGCTCTCCGTGCTCCCCCTCCAGGCTGCCAGGGGTCCCCCAGTTCTGGCATCACCCCGCTTCGCCCTCCACACTCGGCAGCTCCCGGGCTCCACACCCACCCCCAGCACTCCCGGGGGGGCCCCAAAACCGCTGTGTCCCCCCCCACCAGCACCGGGCTGACAATGGAGCCGGTGGGGCCTGACCCAGCAACACCAACCCCCACTGCGGGGGAGACCCGCATCCCCCCGCCCACCACCAGGGCTCTGCCCCCAACCCAGCCCAGCACCCCCAACAAACACCTCCCA